>NC_079196.1:17530882-17673382 GCF_029499605.1 Hyla sarda | reverse complement strand
TGATGTGATTGATCAGACAGGTCAGGGAAGAGGGGGGATCAGTCACCACAGATAACGGGCAGAAGGTTGGGGCAGGTGGATCTTGGTCAATATATGAAATGGGGTGAAGAAAAGGGCGGGAAGAGCCCAATCAACACATGTAGCAGGCAGTGCAGACAGCAAACCAAGAAAGCGGTCAGGAGACTAACCAGGTAAGGTTATTGGTACCCACGGGTACCTAGGGACTCTGACTTTGGGGACCTCACCACAAGGTAACGGATTCAATCTGGTACCGGGACACCACAATAGCAACCAATTAGATCGCTTCTTTCATTTTGCAGAGGCAGTTTCAAAAACGAATTGGTTGCTATGGGCAACTGGTGGTCAACTTTGGTTGCCTATAGGTTGCTATGGGCCATCTTATTGGTTGCTATGGGCAACTGGTCAACTTTGACTCTGCACAGGTTTTGATAAATCTCCCCCCTTTGTTCCTATATCAGAGACAATTTCAACCATGTGAATGGAGCCTTAGAACGCCCCGAAAAAATTAGGAATGAGGAAGCTGCTGGAGAGACCTGGGGGCAGCAGTGAGCTTCATGTGAAGGGGCAACGTGAACCTGTCATGGAGTTGGGCAAAATGGGAAGGTGGCACTAAACCAGGATAACATCTAAGGGTAGGATCACACACAACGTATTTGACGCTGCGGATGTGCTGCCAGCAGTGACGGCAGAGAGTGGAGCCCGTGGCAAGTAGGGAGGCCGCCCCCATGTTTATGGCCTGACTCTTACTGTGATACAGGCATTACTTGGGACCCAATGCAAAATCTGTAACAGGAAGCGTCAACCATTGTGCGTCATAAATACAGTAGGGTCGCCACCTTTCTTGAAAAAAAATACCGGCCATGCTAATTTGCATAATTAATTATAGATACGCAACATCACAAGATACACATATGCGGGTGGGGGAATTTTGTTCTATTCTGAACCCTATAACTTTTTTTAATTTCTTCTTATACGGCCTGTATGAGGGTCATTTTTTGCGCCCCGATCTTTAGTTTTTAACAGGACCATTTTTGTTTTAATGTGACTTTTTGATGGCTTTTTTTATTTTTAGCAAATTCAGGAGTTGCAGTTAGTTCCTAACTACAACTCCCAGCATGCCCTGATACAGCCTGTGGGTCAGCAGCTGCCCCAAACGAAAACTACAACTCCCAGCATGTTGGACTATATAGTAGTCAACCAACAAGGGTCCTCCCACTGTTGCAAAACTACAACTCCCAGCATGCCTGGAGAGCCAACGGCTGTCCGGGCGTGCTGGGATTTGTAGCTTTGCAACAGCTGGAGGTGCTCTGGTTAGGAAACACTGACCTATACTATATACAACTATATAGTCCAACATGCTTGGAGTTGTATTTTTTAAAACAGCTGGAGGCACCCCTGGTTGGGAAACACTGACCTACACTATATACTACTTTATAGTCCAACATGCTGGGAGTTGTAGTTTTAAAACAGCTGGAGGCGCTGTGGTTGGGAAACACTGTTATAGTATATGGTGCAACATTCCACAAGTTGAAGGATTGGTTGTATATATACGGTACCAGTGCATGGCCGGTATTTTTAATATAAAAATACCGGCCAGGTGGCAATCCTAAATACAGTGTTGTAATAAAAGTATTGTCCCCTTCCAGGGCTCAGTGCACCCACAACATCTGCACCTTCTATAGGGGGCAGATATTTATATAGTAAACATAAGGACATGATCCTGTAGATAGATATGTGGTAGAGGGTGTGATGCAAAGGGCAGATGTTGTTACCCCAGGGGCAGATGGCATTAACCCCTTGTATTTGTGACGCCAGGGCGCAGTTTATCCTCAATACCACCTGTAGGTGTACCGCTGGATCCTGGGCTAGGCACGGGGGCAATAATGACTCCAACGCCAAGTTACGGATAACGTTAGCTTTACTGAGGGTAGACAGATGGTAAAGTCTATACAGGTCAGCCAGGGCCCAAGGAGGTGTCCAGTGATGCAGAGCCAATGGCTGTCTGGGCATGCTGGGAGTTGTAGTTTTGCAACAGCCGGAGGCACTCTGGTTAGGAAACACCGACCTATATTATATACTACTATATAATACAACATGCTGGGAGTTGTAGTTTTGCAACAGCTGGAGGCACTCTGGTTAGGACAGATGTTGTTACCCCAGGGTCAGATGGCATTAACCCCTTGTATTTGTGACGCCAGGGCGGGGTTTAGCCTATAACCACCTGAAGGTATACCGCTGGATCCTGGGCTAGGCACGGGGGCAATAATGACTCCGACGCCAAGTTATGGATACCGGAAGCTTTACTGAGGGTAGACAGATGGTAAAGTCTATACAGTTCAGCCAGGGCCCAAGGAGGTGACCAGTGACGCAGAGACCTTAAGGGCTTGCTGGGACTTGTAGTAGGACTGGACAATTGAATGCAGACCACGCTGACTTGACAGATGACAGGGACTGACTGGACTCATAAAGCTGTGACTTTATCTTACTTGACTTGATGGCGGCTGCAGGACTGGACTGAGGTCTCCAACACTCTGGACACACACACTAGACAAGACTGCACTGGACCTCAGCAGAAGAGAGAGAAGCTCCACCCAGGGCTTATATGGGGGAGACTAGCTGGGAGCCCATAGGTCACTCTTGGGGTCACCTGATCACTGGTACCTCCTGGGTAACAATCACATGACATATCACATGACATAACTCTTAAAGATACAAGACATTTTATAATACAAAACACTGCAGAACATATGTACAGGGGGGAAACAGGTACAAGGGGCCCTGGGGACACTGAAGGAGGCTGCCTGACAGGACAGCAAGGGTACGGGGCAACATCTCCTGTACTGGGCCACCACATATATAAATACCTAACACGCGGCCCCGTCCTAATTTCCCGCTGCCGTCCCCACCCGGAAGATGCTAGAACTCTGATGAAGTGTCTCCTGAGAGCGGTATTTTGCAGCGAGGCGCTTATGAGATAATGAAGAGCTCCCGATATTGGATGTTTTTTCCTCAGTCCTCCTCTTAATGCGGCTTTAAATAACACGTAATGCATCATGTTAATGGCGACAGCCACGTCTGCCACAAGTGTGTAAATGCTGGGGGACAATGTAGACGATAAATGTGCCTGCTCCACCTCCAGGAATTTATTACGGAGTCCGATACAATTAACCTTTTCATGTCCACCCCACCCGGTCAGCGCTGTTATATTGATAGCCCCCTGTCTATAGAGAGATAACATTATAGAGGGGCCGCACTCTGCAAAACTGCATGAAAAATGATTATTATCCCAAGAAAAATACTAAACAACTACTAAAGATGAAAAAAGCAATTAAATGGCCTTAAAAAAACAATGTTAAGCAGATCAATAGCTTATTTAAGCAGCCTGGACCCTGTCTGTGTATCAATGAGGCGGCGCAGCCTCTCCGGATTATCATCCACCGCCGCACATGTACCGTCCGACATGTCCAGAATCTCTGCTATGGAGCCGCTCTCCAGAAAACTGCAATAATAGCCACATGATGGAGGCATTGTCCTCAGCCAAGGGTATATATATATGACTTATTCTTTGTCTGTATTGCACATACGGGGGAGTGGTTACCTCCATGTTGGCCTTGCACCCCACCCACCTCTATCAGGTGTGTATATAAGGTGTCTTGGATGTTCCAGACCCTGCCATGCTTACTGAACTGTTCACACAGAGGCATATACACAGTGTAGGGTCCGTCCCAATGAGGCCACCTTATCGCGGTGGGACGGTCCAAGCTATTTGACCGCCGGCGGAGACAAATTTGCGAGCTAAGTGCCTCACTATTTCATAGTTTCACATTTGCATCTATTACACCATAGCTGTATAGCTCTCCATGTTTTAACTGCATATTCATGTTTCACCTATATCCTTGTGCTGGCAGTGTGCGGCTGTATTCTTCTGTTGCTGTATATCTAGCCTAGTAGCGTGCACCTGTAGGCCAGGTCCATATAATAGTTTGGTATCAACTAAAGTGCTGGCTGACTTATTCTTTGTCTATATATATATATATATATATATATATATATATATATATATATATGTGTGTGTGTATCTATCGCATATCTATCTATCTCATATCTATCTCATATGTATCTATCTCATATCTATCTATCTATCTATCTCATATCTATCTATCTCATATCTATCTATCTCATATCTATCTATCTATCTAGCGTGTAGAGAAGAATGAATAGGAGCACTCACCCAGTAGAAGTATGCAAAATCTTCAGGCTTTATTCAATATTGGAGCAGGTAACAAACACAGTGCAGGAGAGAGGATTGGCGTGGGGGGTTGGGCAAACGGACCGTGTTCGCACGAGTTCGCGCTTCGTTAGGCCTGACGAAGCGCGAACTCGCGCGAACACGGTCCGTTTGCCCAACCCCCCACGCCAATCCTCTCTCCTGCACTGTGTTTGTTACCTGCTCCAATATTGAATAAAGCCTGAAGATTTTGCATACTTCTACTGGGTGAGTGCTCCGATTCATTCTTCTCTACACGCTATTGCCAATGTTATATATCAGTTCGTGCAGCACCACCCTTAGCTTTACACGAGGAGTTCAGGATATTCACAGCTGTTGCAGTGGGCATTTGAATCTAGGAATTCCAGCGGTGCCAAGGTGCTTTCTCTCTCTCATGTTGCATATCTATCTATCTATCTATCTATCTCATATCTATCTATCTATCTATCTATCTCATATCTATCTATCTATCTATCTCATATCTATCTATCTATCTATCTATCTATCTCATATCTATCTATCTATCTCATATCTATCTCATATCTATCTCATATCTATCTATCTCATATCTATCTATCTATCTCATATCTATCTATCTCATATCTATCTATCTCATATCTATCTATCTCATATCTATCTATCTCATATCTATCTATCTATCTCATATCTGTTACGCCTAGCGCTCCGGGTCCCCGCTCCTCCCCGGAGCGCTTGCGGCGTCTCTCTCTCCGCAGCGCCCCGGTCGGTCCCGCTGACCGGGAGCGCTGCACTGTCATGGCCGTCGGGGATGCGATTCGCACAGCGGGACGCGCCCGCTCGCGAATCGCATCCCAGGTCACTTACCTGTCCCGGTCCCCTGCTGTCATGTGCTGGCGCGCGCGGCTCCGCTCTCTAGGGCGCGCGCGCCAGCTCCCTGAGGCTTAAAGGGCCAGTGCACCAATGATTGGTGCCTGGCCCAATTAGCTTAATTGGCTTCCACCTGCTCCCAGACTATATCTGTTCTCTGTCCCTGCACTCCCTGGCCGGATCTTGTTGCCTTAGAGCCTAGTGAAAGCGTTACTGTGTTTGTCCATACTGTGTACTTGACCTCCTGCTATTGCCTTATTGACTACGATTCTTGCTGCCTGCCCCGACCTTCTGCTACGTCCGACCTTGCTTTGTCTACTCCCTTGTACCGCGCCTATCTTCAGCAGTCAGAGAGGTTGAGCCGTTGCTAGTGGATACGACCTGGTCACTACCGCCGCAGCAAGACCATCCCGCTTTGCGGCGGGCTCTGGTGAACACCTGTAGTGACTTAGAACCGGTCCACTAGCACGGTCCACGCCAATCCCTCTCTGGCACAGAGGATCCACCTCCTGCCAGCCGACATCGTGACAGTAGATCCGGCCATGGATCCCGCTGAAGTTCCTCTGCCAGTTGTCGCCGACCTCACTACACTGGTCGCCCAGCAAGCCCGACAGATCGCCCAACAAGATCACCAGCTGTCGTACTTGACCACCATGACACAGCAACTCCAGTCGCAGCTACAGCAGCAACAACCATCTCCTCCGCCAGCTCCTGCACCCCTTCCGCAGCGAGTGGCCACTCCTAGCCTCCGCTTGTCCCTGCCGGACAAATTTGATGGGGACTCTAAGTTTTGCCGTGGCTTTCTCTCACAATGTTCCCTGCACTTGGAGATGATGTCGGACCAGTTTCCTACTGAAAGGTCTAAGGTGGCTTTCGTAGTCAGCCTTCTGTCTGGAAAAGCTCTGTCTTGGGCCACACCGCTCTGGGACCGCAATGACCCCGTCACTGCCTCTGTACACTCCTTCTTCTCGGAAATTCGAAGTGTCTTTGAGGAACCTGCCTGAGCCTCTTCTGCTGAGACTGCCTTGCTGAACCTGGTCCAGGGTAATTCTTCCGTTGGCGAGTACGCCATACAATTCCGTACTCTTGCTTCTGAACTATCCTGGAATAATGAGGCCCTCTGCGCGACCTTTAAAAAAGGCCTATCCAGCAACATTAAAGATGTTCTGGCCGCACGAGAAACTCCTGCTAACCTGCATGAACTCATTCATCTTGCCACTCGCATTGACATGCGTTTTTCTGAGAGACATCAAGAGCTCCGCCAGGAAAAAGACTTAGATCTCTGGACACCTCTCCCACAGTCTCCGTTGCAATCTACGCTTAGGCCTCCCGCCGAGGAGGCCATGCAAGTGGATCGGTCTCGCCTGACCCAGGAAGAGAGGAATCGCCGTAGGGAAGAAAATCTTTGTCTGTACTGTGCCAGTACCGAACATTTCTTGGTGGACTGCCCTATCCGTCCTCCACGTCTGGGAAACGCACGCTCGCACCCAGCTCTCGTGGGTGTGGCGTCTCTTGATGCTAAGTCGGCTTCTCCACATCTCACGGTGCCCATACGGATTTCTCCTTCAGCCAACTCCTCCCTCTCAGCCGTGGCCTGCTTGGACTCCGGTGCCTCTGGGAATTTTATTCTGGATTCCTTGGTGAATAAATTCCGCATCCCGGTGACCCGTCTCGTCAAGCCACTCTACATTTCCGCGGTCAACGGAGTCAGGTTGGATTGCACCGTGCGTTACCGCACGGAGCCCCTCCTAATGTGCATCGGACCTCATCACGAAAAAATTGAGTTTTTGGTCCTCTCCAATTGCACTTCCGAAATTCTCCTTGGACTACCCTGGCTTCAACACCATTCCCCAACCCTGGATTGGTCCACAGGGGAGATCAAGAGCTGGGGTTCCTCTTGTTTCAAGGACTGCCTTAAACCGGTTCCCAGTACTCCCTGCCGTGACCCTGTGGTTCCCCCTGTATCCGGTCTCCCTAAGGTCTTTATGGACTCTGCCTGCCATAAGAAGTGCCTTTCCCCCCCTCCCAGTCCAGTCAGGCAAGCCTCGGTGCCTCCCCATGGCCCCCATCCTGGTGTCACACTGCCCCGTGCCAGGCCTCGCCCTCTGCCCTCCCTCCCCATTCCCACTTCTGCTGTACTGCCTGCCGTTGAGGAAACCCTCCATTCTTTCCCGGTGTCCTCATCCCAGGGGAGGCAGTTACCGGACAAAGAGTAGGGGAGAACTAAGGGGGGGGGTACTGTTACGCCTAGCGCTCCAGGTCCCCGCTCCTCCCCGGAGCGCTTGCGGCGTCTCTCTCTCCGCAGCGCCCCGGTCGGTCCCGCTGACCGGGAGCGCTGCACTGTCTTGGCCGTCGGGGATGCGATTCGCACAGCGGGACGCGCCCGCTCGCGAATCGCATCCCAGGTCACTTACCCGTCCCGGTCCCCTGCTGTCATGTGCTGGCGCGCGCGGCTCCGCTCTCTAGGGCGTGCGCGCGCCAGCTCCCTGAGACTTAAAGGGCCAGTGCACCAATGATTGGTGCCTGGCCCAATTAGCTTAATTGGCTTCCACCTGCTCCCAGACTATATCTGTTCTCTGTCCCTGCACTCCCCTGCCGGATCTTGTTGCCTTAGAGCCTAGTGAAAGCGTTACTGTGTTTGTCCATACTGTGTACTTGACCTCCTGCTATTGCCTTATTGACTACGATCCTTGCTGCCTGCCCCGACCTTCTGCTACGTCCGACCTTGCTTTGTCTACTCCCTTGTACCGCGCCTATCTTCAGCAGTCAGAGAGGTTGAGCCGTTGCTAGTGGATACGACCTGGTCACTACCGCCGCAGCAAGACCATCCCGCTTTGCGGCGGGCTCTGGTGAAAACCAGTAGTGACTTAGAACCGGTCCACTAGCACGGTCCACGCCAATCCCTCTCTGGCACAGAGGATCCACCTCCTGCCAGCCGGCATCGTGACAATATCTATCTATATCTATATAATATCTATCTATCTATCTATCTCGTATCTATCTATCTATATCATATCTATATAATATCTATCTATCTCATATCTGGAGGGGGGGGGGGTGTATAAATACTATATATCCTGATTCCATAATGATAGCTACAGTATACAGATAGAGCTGGAGAGGAGATGTATAATGACTATATATCCTGATCCCATAGAGATAGCAGCAGCAATATACAGATAGAGCTGGAGGGGAGATTTATAACTACTAAATATCCTGATTCCATAGAGATAGCAGCAGCAGTATACAGATAGAGTTGGGAGGGATATTTGAGCAATCTCATAGGTGACCAGGACTGACCACTTCCTCTGGCACATTAAAGAGTACTTGTCATGATCTTGTTAAATGTTTTAATCCTCCCAGTCCACTACCCCCATCATGATACACCGCCCCCTACCTTTATTTTTTTTTATTACTTTCCTAGTTTTCTACCTTGATATTGCTCTGTATTTTCTGCTATACACAGCCCAGAGCAGTTTCAGTGTGAGATGAGCTGTGATTGGCTAAGGCTTCAACCCCCCCCCCCCCCCCCCCCCCCTCAGCATTTCCTGATATTGGACTTCTACCTGCCAGGTCAGCAGGAGTCCAAAGTCTGTGCAAGAGATGGGGGGAAATGTGATCTGGACAAATAGGGAGACACCTAGTGGCAGCTTTTTTCAACACAAATAAAACATAGAAAACTTTATTTTATTTTTAAACAAAGTACATTAGAGAGGCTTTTTATTTACCATAAGGGGTGCAATAGCAAAAATGAGTTTTATTGAGAGTGCCCCTTTAAGCATTGGGGTTTTCTGTGGGTCAGAGTGATGTAGACTCACTGTACCAAATGGGACTAATAGCTCTTTATTATATAGAGATAATAAATAAATAAAGACTAATAAATCTTCATTATATAAAAAAATATATACAACTTTCTAATATACTTTATGTTTTAATTCCTCGCCATTTTTAAGATCTTTCCCAAAGTCAAAAATCTGTACTGACCTTATACTTCTTACAGCTCAGGGTTTGTTACAATGTATCCAGTCTAGACGATCAGAACCAATCTCTATTGTGCTGTGATAGTTTTGTTACAATGTATCAGCACAGGCAGAAGACTGGAGAGAGAAGCATTTTATCTCCTTTACACGTTCCCCTTTACGTTCCTGCCTCATAAGCGATTGGATTCCTTCCTGGATCTATCACTCATGTTATTGATGATTATTGATCTATACGACAGGAGCTGAACCTGCCAATGGCTACTGAAAGAATAAAAAGCAATGAAAAGGTCATTATATGGCTGCGGAGGAGTGCGCCCATCCAGCTGCGCACGGGATTTGGAGATTTTTTTTCCAATATTTTGCAGATGTGCTCGTGTGTATTCGCGCGTTTCAGGCTGAGACAAAACTCAAATACACTCTGAAAATGACATGAACGTAGTCGCTAGGTGACTATTAGAGATGAGCGAACTTACAGTTAATTCAATTCGTCACGAACTTCTCGGCTCGGCAGTTGATAACTTATCCTGCGTAAATTAGTTCAGCTTTCAGGTGCTCCGGTGGGCTGGAAAAGGTGGATACAGTCCTAGGAAAGAGTCTCTTAGGACTGTATCCACCTTTTCCAGCCCACCGGAGCACCTGAAAGCTGAACTAATTTACGCAGGATAAGTTATCAACTGCCGAGCCGAGAAGTTCGTGACGAATTGAATTAACTGTAAGTTCGCTCATCTCTAGTGACTATATTTGGGTCATTAAAGGGGTTATCCAGGAAAAAACTTTTTATATATCAACTGGCTCCAGAAAGTTAAACAGATTTGTAAATTTTGTAAATTGCTTCTATTAAAAAATCTTCATCCTTTCAGTACTTATGAGCTGCTGAAGTTGAGTTGTTCTTTTCTGTCTAAGCGCTCTCTGATGACACCTGTCTCGGGAACTGTCCAGAGTAGGAGCAAATCCCCATAGCAAACCTCTTCTACTCTGTGCAGTTCCTGAGACAAGCAGAGATGTCAGCAGAGAGCACGGTTGCAAGACAGAAAACAACAACTCAACTTCAGCAGCTGATAATTATTGGAAGGATTAAGATTTTTTTAATAGAAGTAATTTACAAATCTGTTTAACTTTCTGGAGCCAGTTGATATATGTACATATAAAAAAAAGTTTTTTCCTGGAATACCCCTTTAAAGGAGTACTCTGCCCCTAGGCAACTTATCCCCTTTATCCAAATAAGATGCATGATCGCTGGGGTCCCGCCTCTGGGGACCCCCACGATCTCGGCTGCAGCACCCCAGACATCCGATGCAGGGAGCGAACTTCACTCCTTGCTGGATGACTGGCGATGCAGGGCGGAGGCTCGTGACATCACGGTCACACCCCCTCAATGCAAGTCTATGGGAGGGGGCGTGACGGCCGTCACGCCCCCTCCCATAGACTTGCATTGAGGGTGTGTGGCCGTGACGTCACAAGCGGGCGTGGCCGTGACGTCACGAGCTTCCGGCGCTGCACTCAATGCTCCAAACGAACGCCGGGTGCAGCAGGGAGATCGCTGGGGTCCCCAGCGATGGGACCCCTGCGATCAGACATCTTATCACTTAGCCTTTGGATAGGGGATAAGATGTCTGGGGGCGGAGTACCCCTTTAAATTAAATGGGTCCCGTTCTGATCAAAGAGCAGATACATCGGCAGCCAATTTTGAGACTCTGACGATGTATACGAGGCCCGAAATGTGATGTGTATACATTACTGTGGGGAACGGCAATTTCTGGTTTTAACCAGGAGATGACGATCCCAGTGAGCGGGGGACCCCCATATACACTCACTGGCCACTTTATTAGGTACACCTCTGCAACACAAATAGCTAATCAGCCAATGACAGGGAAGCAACTCAATGCATTTAGGCATGTAGACGTGGTCAAGACAATTTTCTGAAGTCCAACCCAAGCATCAGAATGAGGAAGAAAGGGGATTGAAGTGACTGTGATTGTGACCTGGTGGTTGGTGCTGGGTATTTCACAATCTACTGGGTTTTCACACACAACCATCTCTAGAGTTTACAGAGAACGCTCAGAAAAATAGAGAATATCCAGTAAGCGGCAGATGAGGGGAGGAAAATCCCTTGTTGGTGTCAGAGGAGAATGGGCAGACTGGTACGAGATGACAGAAAGGCAACTGTAAGTCAAATAACCACTGGTTACAACCAAGGTCTGTAGAATACCACCTCTGATCACACAACTCGGCCGACCTTGGAGATGGCAGCAGCAAAAGACCACTCCGGGGGGCCCTCCTGTCAGCTAAGAACAGGAAACTGAGGCCACAATTCACACAGGAACCAAAACTGGAGAATGGAAGATGGAAGAACGTTGTCTGGTCTGAGGAGTCTCCATTCCAGCTGTGACCTTCAGATGACAGGGTCAGAATATGGGGTAAAAAACATAAATCATGGATCCATCCTGCCTGGTATCAGGGTCAGGCTGGTGGGGGGTGTAATGGTGGTGGTGGGGTGGGGGGGGGAACATTTTCTGGGCACTTTGGGCCCCTTAGTACCAATTGATCCTGGTATAATCACCACAACCTACCTGAGTATTGTTACTGATCATGTCCGTCCCTTTACGACCACAGTGTCCCCTGTATCTTCTAATGATACTTCCAGCAGGATAATACCCCATGTCACATGACATCAACTCATACAGGACAACGAGGTCACATGACATCATCTCATACAGGACAATGAGGTCACATGACATCATCTCATACAGGACAATGAGGTCATATGACATCATCTCATACAGGACAATGAGGTCACATGACATCATCTCATACAGGACAATGAGGTCACATGACATCTCATACAGGCCAATGAGGTCACATGACATCATCTCATACAGGACAATGAGGTCACATGACATCTCATACAGGACAATGAGGTCACATGACATCATCTCATACAGGACAATGAGGTCACATGACATCATCTCATACAGGACAATGAGGTCACATGACATCATCTCATACAGGACAATGAGGTCACATGACATCATCTCATACAGGACAATGAGGTCACATGACATCATCTCATACAGGACAATGAGGTCACATGACTCCAATGGCCTCCACAGTCACCAGATCATCCTATAGATCACTGCTGGGATGTGGTGGAACCGGAGATTCTCATCATGGATCTGACAAATCTACAGCAACTGTGTGATGTCATCATGTCCATATGGAGGAACTGTGTGATGTCATCATGTCCATATGGAGCAACTGTGTGATGTCATCATGTCTATATGGAGAACTGTGTGATGTCATCATGTCTATATGGAGGAACTGTGTGATGTCATCATGTCCATATGGAGGAACTGTGTGATGTCATCATGTCCATATGGAGGAACTGTATGATGTCATCATGTCCATATGGAGCAACTGTGTGATGTCATCATGTCCATATGGAGCAACTGTGTGATGTCATCATGTCCATATGGAGGAACTGTGTGATGTCTTCATGTCCATATGGAGGAACTGTGTGATGTCATCATGTCCATATGGAGGAACTGTGTGATGTCATCATGTCCATATGGAGGAACTGTGTGATGTCATCATGTCCATATGGAGGAACTGTGTGATGTCATCATGTCAGTATAGAGAACTGTGTGATGTCATCATGTCCATATGGATGAACTGTATGATGTCATCATGTCTATATGGATGAACTGTGTGATGTCATCATGTCCATATGGATGAACTGTGTGATGTCATCATGTCAGTATAGAGTGTAATCTCTGAGGAATGTGTCCAGCACCTTGTAGAATATACCCCGAAGAATGAAGGCAGAGGGATTCTGGCCCAGGACTAGAGAGGTTTACCTGTGGTGTTGGGCTAATGGTGTGTATGAAGGCTTATGGGTGTTGTGACTGAGGACAGTTTGTGACACCAGGAGTGTTCACCCTCCACAATCCAAGGATGAAGCGGTTGCCAGTTCCAAGCGCTGGGTAAGAAATTACCACAAATGTGAGGTTACGGAAACCACTTGAGAACTTTACTTCAGAAATTGCAAGAGTGTGATACAAACAGGACAGTCCAACTTTGGTGCAATTTATACTGAAGGATGTTATAGAGAACCACAGTTGCATCTTGGCACTTTGGGACTTGTTGTTCTTCTCGACTATGATGTGACTTGACTGGTCTGAACTTGATGTGGACAGACTTGACTGAGCTAGCCTTGATGGGACTAGACTGACTGACTGAGACTTGATTGAGGTAAACTTGACTTGCGAGCTGACTATCACTGACTGCTGCTACTTTACTTGTGGAATCCAATGTAAGGACTTACCTCCAGGGTAGACTTGTATGGATCGGAGTTGCCGGAGGCGTTCACTAACGTTATTTTTTCTTTTGCTATGGGGCCTGACGGCTCACTTGGCACTTGTCCCCAAAGCTGACTGGAACCTGACGGACGGACTACCTGGTCGACGGGATCCTGATAAAGGATGATGTTGCTCAGAACAGGAATCTTGGCAGCAGCTGGGTCTCTTAGGCCTGTCCTCATGTGGTGAGGTGCAGGTCACACAGCAGAGGTCTGGACTGGACCTCCACTCACTCTCCACTCCAGAC
Source organism: Hyla sarda (assembly GCF_029499605.1). NCBI lineage: Eukaryota > Metazoa > Chordata > Amphibia > Anura > Hylidae > Hyla > Hyla sarda. Next base: position 17,659,666 of record NC_079196.1, on the reverse strand, counting down.
TCACACTACTCACAATTCCTACATTGAATTACTAGCCCCTCCCGGTCTAGACACACCTGGGGGAGCAGGGCAGGAGGCCCTAATTGGCCAAAGTGCTCATGTGGTTCTCTGTGCATCCTCCTGCACAGACAAAATTAACTCTTTCATGGCAACAATAAAATACAAATACATTAAATGTCTGACATTACATTAAAATATATTATAAAACACATAACATGTAAACCTGAGCAGTGGGCCGGAGAACACACAGTAAAGTGACATCCACCTGACAGGGCAGGAGGACAAAGCATGTTCCACACCGGTACACCACTCTTGAACACAACTTTTGAAGAAACTCAGCAGTTAGGTTGTTCGAGATATTTCTTTACCATCAGGGAGGTGTCTTATTGGCTCCAAATTTCTTTGGCAGCAGAAAAACAAGCCCAAATATTCAGACAATGTCATTAAGAACTATCTCAATGAAGAACAAGGAGTCCCGGAAGTTCTGGTGTGTCCCCCCACAGAGCCCGGATCTCACATCATCCCATCTGCCTGGGATTACATGAAGAGACAAAGGATTGAGTCTACATCCATGGAAGATCTGAGCTTAGTTCTCCATGATGTCTGGAACAACCTACCCGCCGAGTCCCTTCAAACACTACGTGCGGGAACCTAGAAGAACCGACGCCGCTTATAAGACAAAGTTCGGTGTCACCAGATATTTATTAGATTTACATTTCTCTTCTGCTCATTCACTTTGTATTTTGTTATTTGTTAAAAATAAACTATCAACGCATCAATTTTTAGACGAATTCTTATTATGCAGCATTTTTTAACACCTGCTTAAAACTTTGTACAGTACCATAAATATACAGTAAATACATTTCTATGTACAATGTGCTCGGAAAGTTTTCAGACTCTTTTTTTCATGTTTTGTTTTGTTGCTTCTTGTGCTAAAATAAAAATTGGTTCCCCCCCCCCCCCATCATTCTGCAATCAATACCTCAAAATGACAAAGTATATATAGAATATTAGACACTTTTGCAAGTTGATTAAAAAAGGAAAACTAATATTTCACATGGACTTAAAGAGAACCTCTCATAATCTTGTGAAATTTTATAATCCCCCCAGATCATTGCCCCCCATCATGATAAACCACCCCCTGCCTTTATTTTTATTATTTTTTTAGTTTTCTACCTTGATATCGCTCTGTATTTTCTGCTCAGTCTCAGTCAGATTCACAGACTGGGAAGGGGCGTTCCCCAGCAGGCGTGACATCATCTGAAGCCATACAGGGGAGAACTTCCTCCCTCACTCTGCTACACACAAGCCAGGAAAGTTCAGTGTGAGATGAGCTCTGATTGGATAAGGCTGCACAAAACCCCCTCAACATTTCCTGATTTTGGACTTCTGCCAGGCCAGCAGGAGTCCAAAGTCTGTGCAAGAGATGGGGGAAATATGCTCTGGACAAGTAGGGAGACACATAGTGGCAGCTTTTTTAAACACAAATGATCGCCGATGTAGCTGATCAGTGATATGCAATGGCATAGCAATGCTCAGTATAAGCAATCTAATGATTGCTTATAGAAGTCCCAAAAGAGACTTTGAAAAGTGTGAAAAATAAATAAATAAATACATTTTGGTCATATAACATCCCAGAAAAGTGATCTTAAAAAGTTACTTGCAAAAGTGGTACCAATAAAAACTACAGCTCATGGTGCAAAAAAAATTTAAAATTAAAAAAGGCCCTCATACAGTCCCATGGAAAGATATGGGATGTGTTTTTCGTATACAAGCGAGCGGTCTGTTGTGAGCGCAGCGGGTCAAAATCACCCATTGAATCAACAGCGCTTGTGCAAGATTGGGATGTGGGGGCTCAGCGCAGGGGGCGGAGCTATGCATAGGAATCATGGAGGGACAGGTGCTGATTAATAAAGAATCAGAACAATACACAGTGTGAACGTGACCTAAGTTTGGTCTCCTAGGTATGCTGGGAGTTGTAGTTTTGCAACAGCTGGAGGCACCCCAGTTGGGAAACACTGGTCTACATACACAGCAATTTTAGCAGCACGTACAAGGGACATGGTAGATTGCTGGGTATGGCGACACATATTAACTCTCTAAATCACATATTCTCTTATGTACTCTCCAATTCTGAATCATACGTTCCCCGGCAGGTGATGAGTGACTACGATTTGGCGTCCTCCTCTGGGTCAGCGTTATGTGACACATTTGCGCGGCTCGTCCCTCCCTCCGGTTGCTCGCTCTCTAATCCTTCACAGCTGCAGGTTTCCTGTAGATCAATAGATTATGTTCCGGCTCTTTGCGGCAGCCTCTGGTTTTGTGCCTGGACGACGGGATGTCGCTCGGGATTACTTTTTACTTCTCCCGCCCTGTCGCTCACCATTGTTCCTCGCCAACGTTTAGCAGGATAGGGGCGGCCGAACCGCAACTCAAAGAGGGCAATCTGAATCGGAATCAAGGATGAATCAGGGATGGGAAAAACAATGTGCGAATGGGCAGGTTGTGGTAGGACTACAAGACCCAGAATACCCTGCCATTCAAAAGCTGGTGCTACGTTGTAGGACTTGTAGTTCTGCAACCAACACTGAGGCATCACCTGAGCAGATTGTGCTTTAGATGTCTGCTTTGCTGATCCCTGTAGTTCACTAAATTAGGTGGAAGTCTATGGTTGCCATACAAGTTGTAGAACTACAAGCCCCAGCATACCCTGAGTCAACTTGTTTTAAAAAATAGTGAGGGGCAACATTTCGATTTCAATGGAAACTGTGCAATACTTGACTTACCCTGCGGTGGCGATGTAGAGGAATTTAACACTTGCTGATCATTCGCTCACACATTATGATCGCTGATCGCTGAAGGTCCTGGCAGCAGAACAATTTGTGATCAGTGTATAGTTATTCTCACACAGTGTATTTTGAAGCTCAAAATTAGTCTTAAAATTTGAACCACTCACAGAAAAAATAATGCTTCTATATGTTACTCACTAGGTCAAACAGAGGCTTCTAGCTTCTGTATTGAACTCACAAATCTGTTCTGCTGCTCACTCATTCTGACATCCACTCCTCAAAAAGTGGCGTGTCCGAGGCAAGCACTGAGCCCGCCCTCACTCACCAAGCATTCACTGGGTATCTTCTTCCAATCACTGCAGGCTGCTCTGTAACCCCCTCCTCTCTGTTTTCATGATGCAGTCTGATAGGACAGGAGTGAGCGCAGAGGAGTGCTAGTCCCGCCCTCTCTTCCTGGACTTTGTCCCTGCTGGGACAAAGATGCTGGTGCAGCCAGACAGGATTAAGCAATGATTTCTATAACAAGGATATAACATTTTCTTATGAAGTATATTAGAAAGGGTAATGTTTTGCCAAGATGTACGACAAAGTTTTTAAATCTGATGGTGCCAGTGTAAGGACACAACAGTTTTTCGTTTTTGCACTTTGTCTTTTAATAGCCATAACTCTTTCAATATTCTACCTACATACCCATATAAGGGCTATCTGTTCCTGTTTCAAGAGGGAGAATTGTCTAAGCCAGAAGAGATAGAAGCTGTACAAGGGCTCTTCTGCCATCATTAAACTCTTTGTAGGCTTCTGGCTGTAGTAAGTGCTACAAGGCTTAGAAGTCATGACCTTTTCACCCTACACTCTGAGACAGGAATCGTAACCTAGCACAATGAGCCAAGCTGTAAAGGCCATCCTCAAGAGAGTGTACATAGAGCGGACTGGGTGTCTCCCCTGGTAACTCTTCATGTGCTTTTAGCATTATTTGAGGCTGTCCTTTCAGTGATTTTATTTGAGGCTGTCCTTTCAGTGATTTTATTTGAGGCTGTCCTTTCAGTGATTTTATTTGAGGCTGTCCTTTCAGTGATTTTATTTGAGGCCGTCCTTTCAGTGATTTTATTTGAGGCTGTCCTTTCAGTGATTTTATTTGAGGCTGTCCTTTCAGTGATTTTATTTGAGGCTGTCCTTTCAGTGATTTTATTTGAGGCTGTCCTTTCAGTGATTTTATTTGAGGCTGTCCTTTCAGTGATTTTATTTGAGGCTGTCCTTTCAGTGATTTTATTTGAGGCTGTCCTTTCAGTGATTTTATTTGAGGCTGTCCTTTCAGTGATTTTATTTGAGGCTGTCCTTTCAGTGATTTTATTTGAGGCTGTCCTTTCAGTGATTTTTTTTTAGGCTGTCCTACATATTTCTGCTTCCACAGCTACAACATGGAACAATGTCCATTTCCCAGCCTAAAGCCTCTCACTACCCCAGGCTGTCAGGGGTTGGTGTTGTGCACAGAGGATCTTAAGTAACATTATTCCTGTTTTCCAGTCACCAATGTGTTTGGATTATGTCCTGTGCAGACACCATCATTGGTCTTCACACACTGCAGGCATCGTGACACCATGAGGTAAGCATCATTTATTTTCCTTTCTGGAACCTGGGGGGGAGGTGTGGCTACCTACCTAGCTATCTACCTATACCTCTACCTACCTGGCTACCAACCTACCTACATAACTAGCTACCTACCTACTTACTTAGTTACCTACCTGGCTACCAATCTACCTACATAACTAGCTACCTGGCTACCAAAATACCTACCAAACTATCTGGCTACCTACCTTCACAGTTACCCACCAACCTACTTATCTGATACAGCACCTTGCCAGGGGTGCAAGGGCTATCGCGTACACCTCTGGGTGAAAGACTTACCTAATTGTGCAAACCCCCAATAACAAAAGACACACGGACCCCAGGAGGACGTAAGGGGCTCAGCTAGACCATAAAGCTGTTGTGAACATCATCGACTGATGATAAAAGGACTACTATCCCCAGCTGCACTGAACTACTGCTCCTATTCTCTATGTGGGCACCAGATTTGGAGTATCTTTGGTGTTGCCACATTATAGTGTACAAAACTGTGCCAAAAATGTATCAAAAAGTGCAGATAAAATGACTTCATTATGTTCACAATAAGTACAGTTCAAAACTAACATGTCCATAACATCCTGCCACAGACAGTAAGTGTCGCCCCACTCGATACAGCACAGTGTTGTCGGACCTCTTTGGAAAGTGTTTAAAGGGGGCTGCATCTTCAGTCTCAGAAGGCTTCACATCTCCAATCCGGGAAACAAAGAGCTTCGGACCTTCGTAGCGTGAACAGAACAGCAGAATCCTATTGAGCCGTACAGTATGCGGTACAGTAGGCGGTACAGTATGCGGTACAGTATGTGGTACAGTATGCGGTACAGTATGCGGTACAGTATGCGGTACAGTATGTGGTACAATATACGGTACAGTATGCGGTACAGTATGCGGTACAGTATGTGGTACAGTATGCGGTACAATATACGGTACAGTATGCGGTACAGTATGCGGTACAGTATGCATACGGTGATTTCCTTTAGTCAATGACCCTATCACAGGACACATAATTCCGCCATTAAAGATGTTAGTTCAGCTCTGTTCTACTGTTTGCGGAGCAATTACTATAGAGTCATTAGTCAGACAGCTACATTTACCTAAGAAGTGTCCGCCAGTAGCCAATAGAGCCGCGACAATGTAATTGATAGGAAGTTTGTGCACAATATAAAACAAGTCATTTAACACCGATCAGATGTGCAGGCGGTGGCGGGTGAATAGACTGGAAAAAAAAAATTCTTAAAATCTTCTGGCTGTGTATACATTGTGACTTTATGAAACTGTAATTTTCTCTTTGACCATTAGATGTCAGTATAACGGACGATGTATCTCACTTTACAGTCTGCTGTGAGACAAAATGTTATCATCAGTAGCGGCTGGGACTCGGCACAGACCAGATCAGCCTTCTCTTCACTCTGGATCGTAGGGAGGATCTCTATAGGTAGACATACTAGGTTGAACAACCCCTTATACTTAAAGGGGTTGTCCAGGATTAGAAGAACAGAGCTGATGTCTTATAATTAAAAAAAATAATTATTATTATTATTTTTTTTTTAAACAGCACCACACTTGTCCACAGGTTGTATGTGGTATTGCAGCTCAGATCTATTTAATGAGTGCCTGTCATGATCTTGTTAATTTTTATAATCCTCCCAGTTCACTGCCCCCATCATGATAAGCCACCCCCGGCCTTTATTTTTATTATTTGTTAGTTTTCTACCTTGATATTGCTCTGTATTTTCTGCTCAGTCTCAGTCAGCTCCACAGACTAGAAAGGGGCGTTCCCCAGCAGGCGGGACATCATATGAAGCCATACAGGGGAGAACCTCCTCCCTCACTCTGCTACACACAGCCCAGAGCAGTTCAGTGTGAGATGAGCTATGACTGGCTAAGGCTGCACCCCCTAGGCATTTCCTGATTTTGGACTTCTGCCAGGCCAGCAGGAGTCCAAAGTCTGTGCAAGAGATGAGGGGAAATGTGCTCTGGACAAGTAGGGAGACACCTAGTGGCTGCTTTTTTTTTTACTCAAATAAAACAAAGTACATTAGAAAGATTTTTTATTTACCATAAGGAGTGCAATAGCAAAAATTTGTTTTAATGACAATGCTCATTTAAGGTACTGTATCCAAGTTGTAATACCAGATGTAACCTGAAGACAGGTGTGGTGCTGTTTTTGGAAGAAATTTGCTCTGTTTTTGGGACCTCATACTCTATATTGGGCATAGGGTCACCGCAGTTGCTCCTCCACCTCAGCGGATCATGTGGATAGGAGAGGTGGGACAACGGCTTAAAAGGTGCTTCGATGGCAGAAACTGGATCATAGGCCCATAATAGATCAGTATATGACAGAGAGACCCTTGTACAGCTTCTTCTCTCTTGAAAAATAAAATTCTCCCTCTTAGGACTTAAAGCGCAACTGTCATGGAAATTATACCCCCCCAGACTAATAACATGATAGTATAGATGATGATACGTGTAATGCAGCTGTACTTTTGGCTGCTGTTTATCAGGAAAATAGTTTTATCGTGCGGTCAGCAACAGTCGGATAGGCGTGGCTGGGGATCGTAATGCCCCGCCTCCGCCACGCCTATCTCCTGTAAGTGAGCGCTGGACCACTGTGTGATTGACACACAGGTCCCCACCCCCCGATGTCCATGATGTGCGGGCCTCCACTGAGCCTATACATATAATGTGCACCTTTATGATATACAGTGCCCGTACTCCTTTCTTCTCCTGGTGCCGGAGACGCGCTGCTTCTGCTTTCACTATAGGCACAGAGCTCGCTCCCTGTCTCTAGCACTGCGCAGGCGCACTGAGCTGGCGGCAGACAACGGGAGCGAGCTCTGTGCCTATAGTGAAAGCAGAAGCAGCGCGTCTCAGGCACCATGAGAAGAAAGAAGAGGAGTACGGGCACTGTATATCATATAACATAAAGGTGCACATTATATGTATAGGCTCAGTGGAGTCACGCCGGCCCGCACATCATGGACATCGGGGGTGGGGACCTGTGTGTCAATCACAGTGGTCCAGCGCTCACTTACAGGGGGTAGGCGTGGCGGAGGTGGGGCATTACGATCCCCAGCCACAACTATCCGACTGTTGCTGACCCCACGATAAAACTATTTTCCTGCTGATAAAGAGTGATAAACAGCAGCCAAAAGTACAGCTGCATTACACGTATCATCATCTATACTATCATGTTATTAGTCTGGGGGTATAATTTCCATGACAGTTGCGCTTTAAATGTAGCAGAACGTATCCCTGTAGTGTGGGCAGGAATGAGGATCAATAACAGATTGATTGTAGACTAGACTGGTGACATGACACTTGTGTAACCTTTGTGTAGGGTATGCCTGACTTTAGCAAACCTAGGTCCAGTAGATTTAGTCTCCTCAGTGAGAGAAGAGCGGAGGGACACCCACCTGGCTCTGGCAAAAGCAAAGATGAGACAAATTAGAACAGGTTTGGGTTTTGGGCACTTTTTGCTGCAATTATTGTTTACATCAGTGGTCTCAAACTGTGGCCCTCCAGATGTTGCAAAACTTCCACTCCCAGCATGCCCAGACAGCCGTTGGCTGTCTGGGCATGCTGGGAGTTGAAGTTTTGCAGCATCTGGAGGGCCACAGTTTGAGACCACTGGTTTAGAACTTGACATATGACTAAATGACTATTGATTTGTTCATTCAGTGCAACACATGTGAAAATGTATTGTAATAATATTAACCCCTAGCACCCTGGTTACTTCAGTGTATAAATAAACTTTAAAGGGGTACTCCGCTGCTCAGCGTTTGGAACAAACTGTTCCAAACGCTGGGACCGACTCCGGGAGCTTGTGACGTCATAGCCCCGCCCCATCACGATGTCACGCCCCACCCCCTCAATACAAGTCTATGAGAGGGGGCGTGACAGTTTGTTCCAAAGGCTGAGCAATGCAAAGAAATACATATGCTGAACAAGATTCTCCAGTATCTGAATCACACACATATTTAACCCCTTTAATAGTCATTACTCTTTCAATTTTCCACCTAAAAATCCATATTATGGCTTATTTTTTGCGCCACCAATTCTACTTTGCAGTGACATTAGTCATTTTACCCAAAAATCCACAGAGAAACGGGAAAAAAATCATTGTGCGACAAAATTAGAGAAAAAACACAATTTTGTAACTTTTGGGGGCTTCTGTTTCTACGCAGTGCATTTTTTTGGTAAAAATGACACCTTATCATTATTCTGTAGGTCCATACGGTTAAAATGATCCCCTACTTATATAGGTTGGATATTGTCGCACTTCTGGAAAAAGTCATAACTACAGAGAGGCAGAGAGGCAGCGGGAGATCAGGGAGGTAAACAAGTGGCTCAGAAGCTGGTGTAGGAAGGAAGGGTTTGGGTTCATGGAGAACTGGGCTGACTTCGCTGTCGGTTACCGGCTCTACCATAGGGACAGGCTGCACCTCAATGGGGAGAGGGCAGCTGTGCTTGGGGAGAAGATGGCTAGAAGGGTGGAGGAGTGTTTAAACTAGGGACTTGGGGGGAGGGAACCTACAGCAAAGAGGGGGAAGATAGTGTAGATAGAGAGGTGGGAATTATAAATGTACCTGGGGGTGGAGCGGAGGGAGGGGTTAGAATAGTTAATAGGAATAAGCTTCATATGAAAATAAAACTTAGACCCTTGAATCCCATTAACCCCAATAACATAAAGGATGGAAATGTAAAGTGTATGTTCACAAATGCCAGAAGCCTAGCAAATAAAATGGGGGAGCTTGAGGCCTTGATACTGGAGGAACATATTGATATAGTTGGGGTCACTGAGACATGGCTGGTGATATAGTTGGGGTCACTGAGACATGGCTGGTGATATAGTTGGGGTCACTGAGACATGGCTGGACTCCTCACATGACTGGGCTGTCAATCTGCAGGGGTTTACATTGTTTCACAAGGATAGAATGAACAGAAAAGGTGGTGGAGTCTGTCTGTATGTAAGAAGTGGTATGAAAGTCAATGTGAACGATGCCATAGTGTGTGATGATTCTGAGGAGGTGGAATCACTGTGGGTAGAATTACAAAAGGAGGGAAATACTGAAAAAATTGTATTTGGTGTAATCTACAGACCCCCTAATATCACTGAAGAGATAGAAGGTCGGCTGTATAAACAAATAGAGAGGGCCGCCCGGGCAGGTACAGTGGTAATAATGGGAGATTTTAACTATCCAGATATAGATTGGGGTCCGGGGTTGGCTAAAACTACAAAGGGGCGACAATTCCTAAATTTATTGCAGGATAATTTTATGGGCCAGTTTGTGGAGGACCCAACAAGAAGTGATGCCTTGTTGGATCTGATAATTTCCAACAACGCAGAGCTGGTTGGTAATGTAACTGTGCGGGAAAACCTTGGGAATAGCGACCACAATATAGTTACTTTTGACTTAAAATGTAGAAAACAAAGACAGGAGGGGAAAGCAAAAACATATAACTTTAAAAAGGCAAACTTCCCTGGGCTGAGATCTGCACTACAGGACATAGACTGGGGGGAGGTGTTCTCAAATACTGATACAGAAGGTAAATGGGACATCTTTAAATCAACTCTAAATAACTATACAGCTAAATATATACCAAAGGGGAACAAATATAAACGATTAAAACTAAATCCTACATGGCTGACAAATGAGGTTAAAAGAGCAATAAACAACAAAAAAATAGCCTTCAAAAAATACAAATCTGATGGGTCAGCGATAACATTTAAACAGTACAAAGAGCTTAATAAAATCTGTAAAAATGTAATAAAAACAGCAAAAATTCAAAATGAGAGACAGGTGGCCGAAGAAAGCAAAACTAATCCTAAATATTTTTTTAGACATATAAATGCAAAAAAAATAAGGACAGAGCATGTAGGACCCCTTAATAATGATAATGGGGAGGTTGTCACAGGCGATCAAGAGAAGGCGGAGCTACTGAATGGGTTCTTTAGTTCTGTATATACTAAGGAAGAAGGAGCTGACATTGGTCAGGTCAGTGCTGGTAACACATCATGTACAGGTCAGTGCTGGTAACACATCATGTAATGTACTGAACTGGCTTAATGTAGAGATGGTACAAGGTAAGTTAAGTGATATAAATGTAAGCAAATCCCCAGGACCGGATGGACTACACCCAAGAGTTCTTAGAGAGGTAAGTTCAGTAATATCTGTACCCCTGTTCATGATATTTAGAGATTCTATGGTGTCTGGTATTGTGCCAAGGGACTGGCGCAAGGCGAATGTGGTGCCAATCTTCAAAAAGGGTTCTAGGTCTTCCCCAGGAAACTATAGACCGGTAAGTCTAACGTGCATTGTGGGTAAATTGTTTGAAGGACTTATAAGGGATTACATACAGGAATACATAGGGGATAATTGTATTATAAGTGATAGCCAGCATGGGTTTACTAAGGATAGAAGTTGTCACCAATCTAATTTGCTTTTATGAAGAGGTGAGTAGAAGCCTTGACAGAGGAATGGCTGTGGATATAGTGTTTCTGGATTTTGCTAAAGCATTTGATACTGTCCCTCACAGACGTCTGACAGGTAAGTTAAGGTCCTTGGGCTTGGAAACTTTAGTTTGTAACTGAATTGAACACTGGCTCATGGATCGTACCCAGAGAGTGGTGGTCAATGATTCGTACTCTGATTGGTCCCCAGTTATTAGTGGTGTACCCCAAGGTTCTGTACTGGGCCCGCTGTTGTTTAATTTATTTATCAATGATATAGAGGATGGTATTAACAGCTCTGTTTCTATCTTTGCAGATGACACCAAGCTTTGTAGCACGGTACAGTCTATAGAGGATGTGCATAAGTTACAAGATGACTTGGATAGACTAAGTGTCTGGGCATCCACTTGGCAAATGAGGTTCAATGTGGATAAATGTAAAGTTATGCATCTGGGTACTAATAACCTGCATGCATCGTATGTCTTAGGGGGGATTAAACTGGCAGAGTCACTGGTAGAGAAGGATCTGGGTGACTTGTAGATCACAGACTACAGAATAGCACAATGTCAGGCTGCTTCTTCCAAAGCCGGCAGGATATTGTCATGTATCAAAAGAGGCATGGACTCGAGGGACAGGGACATAATACTCCCCCTTTATAAATCATTGGTACGGCCTCACCTGGAATATGCTGTTCAGTTTTGGGCACCTTTCCATAAAAGGGACACTGCGGAGCTGGAAAGGGTGCAGAGACGCGCGACTAAACTAATATGGGGCATGGAACATCTTAGCTATGAGGAGCGATTAAAGGAGTTACAATTGTTTAGTCTTGAGAAGAGACGTTTAAGGGGGGATATGATAAACGTATATAAGTATATAAATGGCCCATACAAAAAATATGGAGAAAAACTGTTCCAGGTTAAACCCCCCCAAAGGACGAGGGGGCACTCCCTCCGTCTGGAGAAGAAAAAGTTTAGTCTCAAGGGGCGACACGCCTTCTTTACCGTGAGGACTGTGAATTTATGGAACGGTCTACCTCAGGAACTGGTCACAGCAGGAACAATTAACAGCTTTAAAACAGGGTTAGATACATTCCTGGAACAAAATAAGATTAATGCTTATGAAGAAATATAAAATCTCATCCCTTCCCCAATATCGCGCCACACCCCTACCCCTTAATTCCCTGGTTGAACTTGATGGACATATGTCTTTTTTCGACCGTACTAACTATGTAACTATGTAACTATATACATGCATGAAAATTAATACGTTTAGAAATGTCATATTCTGACCCTCATAACTATTTTATTTTTCCGCAAATGGAGCGGTTTGATGGCTCATTTTTTGCGCCGTGTTCTGAACTTTTTGTTGGTATCCTTTTTGTTTTGATCTGACTTTCTGATCGCTTTTTATAATTTTTTTAATGGTATAAAAAGTGACCAAAAAAAAACCTATTTTGGACTTTGGAATTTTTTTTACGTGTACACCATTGACCGTGCGGTTTAATTAACGATATATTTTTATAGTTTGGACATTTACGCACGCGGCGATACCACATATGTTTATATTTATTTTTATTTACATATTTTTGTATTTTTTATGGGAAAAGGGGGGTGATTCTGACTTTTATTGGGGAAGGGGTTAAATCACATTTATTAACACTTTTTTTTTCTCACTTTTTTCTTGCAATGTTATAACCCCCATAGGGGACTATAACATTGCATACACTGATCTCTTAAACTGATTACTGCCATGCAATAGCATGGCATTGATCAGTGTAATCGGTGCTTGACTGCCCCTGCCTGGATCTCAGGCATGGAGCAGTTATTCGGCGATCGGATAGCGAGAAGGCAGGTAGGGATCCTCCTCGTGTCCTGCAAGTTGTTTGGTCCCGAACAGCCCAACTGAGCTGCCGGGATGCTTTCGGTTTCACTTCAGACGCGACGGTCAACTTTGATTGCCGCATCTGAAGGGTTAATACCGGGCATCACTGTGATCGTTGATGTCTGGTAGTAGCCGCTCGTCCTGGCCGTTGATGGCCGCCGGGATTGACCCAACATGATGCGGGGTCGCCGCATGAACCCGCGTTATATCGCGGGAGCCTGCGCAGGATGTAAATATATGTCCTGTGTTGTTAAGGAGATATATTTTTAACAAACCTGTAGCACCGCAAAATATAAAACTTATTAATATAGTATAATCACATATAGTATTGGCTTTAGCATGTTGTGTGTGATTTACCTCTGACAGGAAGTTGTGTATTCTTCTCATTGTCAGTGTGGTGTTGTCTCAGCAGCTCCCCAGCCCCTCAATATCTCCTTAGATGAAGCATCATCCTCTGTTGTCTCAAGAGGCGTGGCCTGATCTTGTCTCTGAGCTTTAGCCACACCCATGTCATTACCTCTGACCAGCCCTTTATATATACATAAACATATATATCTTTCATATACACATGTACATTGCCACAGGTAGAGGAGCAGACAGGGGATGAATACAGCAGGTGCTATATCCTCACTGATGCAAATGCATTCTGGGAATTATAGTACTGAGCAACTGCTCAACCAGGAAGTGCAGAAATAAGATCCCCAAACCATATATATTTTGGTGACTTAAAAACTGGGGCAACAAGGTATGCAATGCTGTATGCTTTTGCAGCATTTTTATGTTTTTTAACCTGGTATCGGGGCATCCCTTTAATAGAGCCTTTCATGTGCCATAATACTGGTGCCTTCTTATGTGGCAGAGAAGTTATTGTCGTCCACAAGTACCAAGGCGCCCCCTATATTCTTACCATGGTAATGCACTGAGATGGTTCTAGTCTATAGTAACTTTTGCTCATATTGTTAAGCCGTGACTTTTTTTTATATATATCTCTTCCTCAGAAGTAACCTTCATCAAAAGTGACACATTGTAGCAGAACGAAGCAGTGACCGTGCGCTAATGACTGCTCTCTCATACAATGGAGTCTCCTTCCTTCCTCATAGGAAACCATTCATATAATAGAGGATAAAAGTAATGTCCATTTGGCTGCCATCAACCAACACATTCCGCGGCAATATCCTCCACTTAGCTGAATTGCAGTTTTTAACCCTTTGACAGCTGACGGTGATGAAAGATCCAGGCACCCGCCCGCTGCGGAGGAACAGAGGAGCAGGTGCAGATCCGTGAGCGCCGTGATTGTGCAAACAGCTCAATATTTTCATAATAACACATTATTTGCTGAAATGATGAGAATTTTACTGTATCACGGCCCAGGATATTGTCAAATAAAATCTTCCCGTTAAACAACGAACCTGAAAATCAAAAGAAAAGCCTAAAAATCGTATGTTCTAAAGATATAACGAGATGCCCTCTTATGTATAGTACTAGGCAATAGCTTCATATCCAATATACACAACGTATGCATACACATGAACATCACTGATCCTGAGTATAATACAGGATATAACTCAGGATCAGTACAGGATAAGTAATGTAATGTCTGTACACAGTGACCTCACCAGCAGAATAGTGAGTACAGCTCTGGAGTATAATACAGGATATAACTCAGGATCAGTACAGGGTAAGTAATGTAATGTATGTACACAGTGACCTCACCAGCAGAATAGTGAGTACAGCTCTGGAGTATAATACAGGATATAACTCAGGATCAGTACAGGATAAGTAATGTAATATATGTACACAGTGACCCCACCAGCAGAATAGTGAGTACAGCTCTGGAGTATAATACAGGATATAACTCAGGATCAGTACAGGGTAAGTAATGTAATGTATGTACACAGTGACCTCACCAGCAGAATAGTGAGTACAGCTCTGGAGTATAATACAGGATATAACTCAGGGTCAGTACAGGATAAGTAATGTAATGTATGTACACAGTGACCCCACCAGCAGAATAGTTAGTACAGCTCTGGAATATAATACAGGATATAACTCAGGATCAGTACAGGATAAGTAATGTAATGTATGTACACAGTGACCCCACCAGCAGAATAGTGAGTGCAGCTCTGGAGTATAATACAAATGACCTGTTACATTATTGTACATATGATCTGGACCACACACTGTAGATCTGTCGGACCTGTACAGGGATCAGGCTCATGTATCTCCGGAGGAGTTTACACAATATCCTTGTGATTGCCTCCATTCCGTTGTAGATTCCAATCGATTGTTATTAGCGGACGAGCGTCTCCGGTCGCAGGGATTGAGCAGTGGTGTCGCACTTATCAGGTTTGTTATAGATCCACTTAATAGGAAACAGATCTGTAAGTCACACAGGTAAATCCATTAGACTCGCCCATCCATGATCTCCATTACTTCTCGCCACTTACACAGTCGTCCCCTTTAGATAATGACCCTTTACAGGCTGACATTGCTGGTGCCAGTCATTGGGTGGAGCTGTGAGGGGTAGAATGCCCACAGTGTAGCCTTTCTTCATGCCACCCGTCTGTGCCAGCCTCAGTGAATGCTTGAAGAGATCTTGTGTCCTTGATGACAGACGCATGCTTGTTATATTAATGATATCATCTAATTGTGATACCCGGAGCCAGGATCCCTGCCATGGGAATACACATCAGAAAGTGACCTATGGAGATGGGCATGTTATGGATTACAAGTTGTGGCACCAGATATAAAGATTTCAGGTATAGAGAAGAGTACTAGACTCCTAGTTAAAGGGGTACTCCGCTGCTAGATATTTTAGATGTCTGATCGCAGCACTTGGCATTCTAATCAAACTCCAGGTTCCTGCGGCAGTGGTTGTGACGTCACGGCCACAACCCCTCGTGACGTCACACCACACCCCCTCCATTTATGTCTATGGGAGGGGGCATGTCAAATGACATGCCCCCTCCCACAGACATGAAGGAGGGGGTGTGGCTTGGCGTCACGAGGGGTTGTGGCCGTGACATCCCGAACACGTCCTCTTGCTCCGAGCGTTCTGAACAAAATGTATAGAACACTGGAGCACGGGAGTACCCTTTTATGTCCGGTGTGTAGATAGTGCCAATCTACTACCAAAATTCTGTGTTAGAGGGTAGTGCCAATCTACTACCAAAATCCAGTGTTAGAGGGTAGTGCCAATCTACTATTAAAATCCAGTATTAGAGGGTAGAGCAAGTCTACTATTAAAATCCAGTCTTATAGGGTAGTGCCAGTCTACTATTAAAATCCAGTGTTAGAGGGTAGAGCCAGTCTACTATCAAAATCCAGTGTTAGAGGGTAGTGCCTGTTTACTATTAAAATCCAGTGTTAGAGGGTAGTGCCTGTTTACTATTAAAATCCAGTGTTAGAGGGTAGTGCCAGTCTACTGTCACAATACAGTCTTAGAGGGTAGTGCCTGTCTACTATTAAAATACAGTGTTAGAGGGTAGTGCCAGTCTACTATTAAAATACAGTGTTAGAGGGTAGTGCCAGTCTACTGTCAAAATACAGTCTTAGAGGGTAGTGCCTGTCTACTGTCACAATACAGTCTTAGAGGGTAGTGCCAGTCTACTATTAAAATCCAGTGTTAGAGGGTAGTGCCAGTCTACTATTAAAATACAGTGTTAGAGGGTAGTGCCAGTCTACTGTCAAAATCCAGTGTTAGAGGGTAGTGCCAGTCTACTATTAAAATACAGTGTTAGAGGGTAGTGCCAGTCTACTGTCAAAATACAGTGTTAGAGGGTAGTGCCAGTCTACTATTAAAATCCAGTGTTAGAGGGTAGTGCCAGTCTACTATTAAAATACAGTGTTAGAGGGTAGTGGCAGTCAACTATCAAAATCCAGTGTTAGAGGGTAGTGCCAGTCTACTATTAAAATCCAGTGTTAGAGGATAGTGCCAGTCTACTATTAAAATACAGTGTTAGAGGGTAGTGCCAGTCTACTATCAAAATCCAGTGTAAGAGGGTAGTGCCAGTCTACTATTAAAATCCAGTGTTAGAGGGTAGTGCCAGTCTACTATCAAAATCCAGTGTTAGAGGGTAGTGCCAGTTTACTATTAAAATACAGTGTTAGCGGGTAGTGCCAGTCTACTATTAAAATCCAGCGTTAGAGGGTAGTGCCAGTCTACTATTAAAATCCAGTGTTAGAGGGTAGTGCCAGTCTACTATCAAAATCCAGTCTTAGAGGGTAGTGCCAGTCTACTATTAAAATCCAGTCTTAGAGGGTAGTGCCAGTCTACTATTAAAATCCAGTGTTAGAGGGTAGTGCCAGTCTACTATTAAAATCCAGTCTTAGAGGGTAGTGCCAGTCTACTATTAAAATCCAGTCTTAGAGGGTAGTGCCAGTCTACTATCAAAATCCAGTCTTAGAGGGTAGTGCCAGTCTACTATTAAAATCCAGTCTTAGAGGGTAGTGCCAGTCTACTATTAAAATCCAGGGTTAGAGGGTAGTGCCAGTCTACTATTAAAATCCAGCATTAGAGGGTAGTGCCAGTCTACTATTAAAATCCAGCATTAGAGGGTAGTGCCAGTGTACTATCAAAATCCAGTCTTAGAGGGTAGTGCCAGTCTACTATCAAAATACAGTCTTAGAGGGTAGTGCCAGTCTACTATCAAAATACAGTCTTAGAGGGTAGTGCCAGTCTACTATCAAAATACAGTCTTAGAGGATAGTGGCAGTCTACTATTAAAATCCAGCGTTAGAGGGTAGTGCCAGTCTATCAAAATCCAGTGTTACAAAGTAGAGCCAATAGAATCGAAGAGTCCAGTGTTTGAGGGTAGTGCCAGGCTGTGAGGAGGGTAGTGCCAGCATTAGAGGATAGTGCCAGTTTCCTAATGCTATTGAGTATTAGAGGACAGTGTCAAGGTACGCAAAGAACTAGAGGATAATCTCAATTTCCCATTAGGTCCTAGAAACCAGCACCAACCCTATAGTCATTTGCAGGTGTCCAGTAAGAGAAGAGGAGTACCCTTCAGGTTCTGTCCAGTGCTGCCCATCTCTCACCATTCTTGTATTTATCTAGTAAGGTCCACTATTACAGAGCAGTACCCGTCTTCATGTATAGGTCAGTATCAAAAAACAGAAGCCATTTTCTTGGGTCAGAGAAAACACAGAAGGTCTCTTGTGAGGGGCAATAATGGAGGACTCTGCCAGGCCAACAAGGGAAGAAGAGTCCATGGACGCCATCCTCTGATCCCCAGAACCTTCTCTGTGATTCTTCTCCTGGTAGCATTAGATATATGTATATGCACAGTATATATCTTCCTCCATTGTCATAAATACATAACAGGCTGAGATTCGTGGGCGCTCGTGTGTTAGATACCAAAGAGGTGCCATTTCTTACCTATTTATATATCTACTAAAATAGAAAGAACAATATCCACATCTGCTGCAGTTCACGAAATATTCTGATAAACTCAACAACTCGATTTACAAATATTGGACGCCAGCCATGAAAGATATAACAGGTGTAGAGAGAATAATATTCTGTCTGTGGGAATCAGTGACAGAACTATAGGGGCAGAGCACACCCCGGGAACAGAGCAGAATGGGCTGATGGTCAGGTGCAAACCTGCACAACTGCGCCTAAACTGCACCCTGAGAGACTGTCCCTGTACTGCACCCTACACAACTGTCCCTGTACTGCACCCTGTACAACTGTCCCTGTACTGCACCCTGCACAACTGTCCTTGTACTGCACCCTGTACATCTGTCCCTGTACTGCACCCTACACAACTGTCCCTGTACTGCACCCTGTACAACTGTCCCTGTACTGCACCCTGCACAACTGTCCCTGTACTGCACCCTGTACATCTGTCCCTGTACTGCACCCTACACAACTGTCCCTGTACTGCATCCTGTACAACTGTCCCTGTACTGCACCCTGTACAACTGTCCCTGTACTGCACCCTGTACAACTGTCCCTGTACTGCACCCTGTAAATCTGTCCCTGTACTGCACCCTGTACATCTGTCCCTGTACTGCACCCTACACAACTGTCCCTGTACTGCACCCTGTACATCTGTCCCTGTACTGCACCCTACACAACTGTCCCTGTACTGCACCCTGTACAACTGTCCCTGTACTGCACCCTGTAAATCTGTCCCTGTACTGCACCCTGTACATCTGTCCCTGTACTGCACCCTACACAACTGTCCCTGTACTGCACCCTGCACAACTCTCCCTGTACTGCACCCTACACAACTGTCACTGTACTGCACCCTGTACAACTGTCCCTGTACTGCACCCTGCACAACTGTCCCTGTACTGCACCCTGCGCAACTGTCCCTGTTCTGCACCCTGCACAACTGTCCCTGTACTGCACCCTGCACAACTGTCCCTGTACTGCACCCTGCACAACTGTCCCTGTATTGCATCCTGTGCAACTGCACCTATGCTGCACCCGGGGAACTGCACCTATGCTGCACCCGGGGAACTGCACCTATACTGCACCCGAGCAACTGCACCTGTACTGCACCCTGCGCAACTGCACCTGTACTGCATCCTGTGCAACTGCACCTGTACTGCATCCTGCACAACTGTCCCTGTACTGCACCCTGCACAACTGTCCCTGTACTGCATCCTGCACAACTGTCCCTGTACTGCACCCTGCACAACTGTCCCTGTACTGCATCCTGCGCAACTGTCCCTGTACTGCATCCTGCACAACTGTCCCTGTACTGCACCCTGCACAACTGTCCCTGTACTGCATGCTGCGCAACTGTCCCTGTACTGCATCCTGTGCAACTGTCCCTGTACTGCACCCTGCACAACTGTCCCTGTACTGCACCCTGCACAACTGTCACTGTACTGCACCCTGCACAACTGTCCCTGTACTGCACCCTGCGCAACTGTCCCTGTTCTGCACCCTGCACAACTGTCCCTGTACTGCACTCTGCACAACTGTCCCTGTACTGCACCCTGCACAACTGTCCCTGTACTGCATCCTGTGCAACTGTCCCTGTACTGCATCCTGCACAACTGTCCCTGTACTGCACCCTGCACAACTGTCCCTGTACTGCATCCTGTGCAACTGCACCTATACTGCACCCGAGGAACTGCACCTACTGTACCCCGAGCAACTGCACCTGTACTGCATCCTGCGCAACTGTCCCTGTACTGCACCCTGCATAACTGTCCCTGTACTGCACCCTGCACAACTCTCCCTGTACTGCACCCTGCACAACTCTCCCTGTACTGCACCCTGCACAACTGTCCCTGTACTGCATCCTGTGCAACTGCGCCTATACTGCACCCGAGGAACTGCACCTATACTGTACCCCGAGCAACTGCACCTGTACTGCATCCTGCGCAACTGCACCTATACTGCACCAGAGGAACTGCACCTATACTGCATCCTGCGCAACTGCACCTATACTGCAACATGTGAAACTGCACCTGTACTGCATCCTGTGCAACTGCACTTATACTGCATCCTGCTCAACAGCACCCTGAGCAACTGGACCTATACTGCACCCAGAGCAACTGGACCTATACTGCACCCTGAGCAACTGGACCTATACTGCACCCTGAGCAACTGCATCCTGAACAACTGGACCTATACTGCACCCTGAGCAACTGCATCCATACTGCATCCTGAGCAACTGTGTCTGTGCTGCATCCTTCACAACTGGACCTTTACTACATTCTGCACAACTGCACCTTTACTGCATCTTGTCCAACTGCAACTATACTGCACCCACAAGAAAATACACCTATACTGCACTCCGAGCAACTGCCCCAGTACTGCATCCTGCACAACTGAATCTACACTACATTCTGCACAACTACACCTATACTGCACCCCGAGCAACTGCACCTATACTGCACCCCGAGCAACTGCACCTATACTGCACCCTGAGCAACTGCCCCAGTACTGCACCCCGAGCAACTGCACCTATACTGCACCCTGAGCAATTGCACCTATACTGCACCCCGAGCAACTGCCCCAGTACTGCATCCTGCACAACTGGACCTACACTACATTCTGCACAACTACACCTATACTGCACCCCGAGCAACTGCACCTATACTGCACCCTGAGCAACTGCCCCAGTACTGCACCCCGAGCAACTGCACCTATACTGCACCCTGAGCAATTGCACCTATACTGCACCCCGAGCAACTGCCCCAGTACTGCATCCTGCACAACTGGACCAACACTACATTCTGCACAACTACACCTATACTGCACCCCGAGCAACTGCACCTATACTGCACCCCGAGCAACTGCACCTATACTGCACCCCGAGCAACTGCACCTATACTGCCCCTGTAATGCATCCTGTCCAATAGTGTTGAGCGCGAATATTTGCAATTCGAATATTTATCTCAAATTTTGCATATTAGCATATTTGCGAATATGGTGAATACAGCGATATATATTAGTTGATTTTTTTTCACACAGAACACATCACAATGATCTCCTCCCTCCCCGCTTCCAGCTTGTGCTCTAAAGAAGACTCCAATACTAGTTACTGTGTGAGACTGGAGAGCGAATATCCTCATATTAGTGAATATTGTCACTAAAATTAGATAGTTAGATATCTACATGACAATATTCAAAAATGTCATAGACCCATTATCACTTCTGTATAGACCAAGAATATTAGGAGATAGATGGATGGATAGATATGAGATAGATAGATATGAGATAGATAGATATGAGATAGATAGATAGATATGAGATAGATATGAGATAGATATGAGATAGATAGATATGAGATAGATAGATAGATATGAGATAGATAGATAGATATGAGATAGATAGATATGAGATAGATAGATAGATATGAGATAGATAGATATGAGATAGATAGATATGAGATATATAGATAGATATGAGATAGATAGATAGATATGAGATAGATAGATAGATATGAGATAGATAGATATGAGATAGACAGATAGATATGAGATAGATAGATATGAGATAGATAGATAGATATGAGATAGATAGATATGAGATAGAGAGATATGAGATAGATAGATAGATATGAGATAGATATGAGATAGATAGATAGATATGAGATAGATAGATATGAGATAGACAGATAGATATGAGATAGATAGATATGAGATAGACAGATAGATATGAGATAGATAGATATGAGAGAGATAGATATGAGATAGATAGATAGATATGAGATAGATAGATATGAGATAGAGAGATATGAGATAGATAGACAGATAGGTATGAGATAGATAGATAATATAGATAGATAGATAGATAGTTCGCAAAGCAAAAATAGCCGCGAATATGTTGAATATGCAAATTTCTCGAATATAGGGCGAATATTCGTCCATATATTTGAATAATATTGCGAATTCGAATATGGCATATATCGCTCATCACTGCTGCCCCTGTACTACATACTGCACCTGTACTACATACTGCCCCTGTACTACATACTGCCCCTGTACTACATACTGCCCCTGTACTACATACTGCACCTGTACTACATACTGCCCCTGTACTACATACTGCCCCTATACTACATACTGCCCCTGTACTACATACTGCCCGTGTACTACATACTGCCCGTGTACTACATACTGCCCCTGTACTACATACTGCACCTGTACTACATACTGCACCTGTACTACATACTGCACCTGTACTACATACTGCCCGTGTACTACATACTGCACCTGTACTACATACTGCACCTGTACTACATACTGCACCTGTACTACATACTGCCCGTGTACTACATACTGCACCTGTACTACATACTGCCCCTATACTACATACTGCCCCTGTACTACATACTGCCCCTGTACTACATACTGCCCCTGTACTACATACTGCACCTGTACTACATACTGCACCTGTACTACATACTTCCCCTGTACTACATACTGCCCCTGTACTACATACTGCCCCTATACTACATACTGCCCCTGTACTACATACTGCCCCTGTACTACATACTGCCCCTGTACTACATACTGCACCTGTACTACATACTGCCCCTGTACTACATACTGCCCGTGTACTACATACTGCCCCTATACTACATACTGCCCCTGTACTACATACTGCCCCTGTACTACATACTGCCCCTGTACTACATACTGCCCCTGTACTACATACTGCCCCTCTACTACATACTGCCCCTGTACTACATACTGCCCCTGTACTACATACTGCCCCTGTACTATATACTGCCCCTGTATTACATACTGCCCCTGTACTACATACTGCCCCTGTACTACATACTGCCCCTGTACTACATACTACACCTGTACTACATACTGCCCCTGTACTACATACTGCCCCTGTACTACATACTGCCCCTATACTACATACTGCCTCTGTACTACATACTGCCCATGTACTACATACTGCCCCTGTACTACATACTGCACCTGTACTACATACTGCCCTTGTACTACATACTGCCCCTGTACTACATACTGCCCCTATACTACATACTGCACCTGTACTACATACTGCACCTGTACTACATACTGCACCTGTACTACATACTGCCCTTGTACTACATACTGCCCCTGTACTACATACTTCCCCTGTACTACATACTGCCCCTGTACTACATACTGCCCGTGTACTACATACTGCCCCTGTACTACATACTGCCCCTGTACTACATACTGCCCCTGTACTACATACTGCCCCTATACTACATACTGCCCCTATACTACATACTGCCCCTCTACTACATGCTGCCCCTCTACTACATGCTGTCCCTGTACTACATACTGCCCCTGTACTACATACTGCCCCTATACTACATACAGGGGGTACTACATACTGCCCCTGTACTACATACTGCCCCTATACTACATACTGCCCCTGTACTACATACTGCCCCTATACTACATACTGCCCCTGTACTACATACTGCCCCTGTACTACATACTGTCCCTGTACTACATACTGCCCCTGTACTACATACTTCCCCTGTACTACATACTGCCCCTGTACTACATACTGCCCCTGTACTACATACTTCCCCTGTACTACATACTGCCCCTGTACTGCATACTGCCCCTGTACTACATACTTCCCCTGTACTACATACTTCCCCTGTACTACATACTGCCCCTGTACTACATACTGCCCCTGTACTACATACTGCCCCTGTACTACATACTGCCCCTGTACTACATACTGCCCCTGTACTACATTCTGCCCCTATACTACATACTGCCCCTGTACTACATACTGCCCCTGTACTACATACTGCCCCTGTACTACATACTGCCCCTGTATTACATGCTGCCCCTGTACTACATACTACACCTGTACTACATACTGCCCCTGTACTACATACTGCCCCTGTACTACATACTGCCCCTGTACTACATGCTGCCCCTGTACTACATGCTGCCCCTGTACTACATACTGCCCCTGTACTACATACTGCCCCTGTACTACATGCTGCCCCTGTACTACATGCTGCCCCTGTACTACATACTACACCTGTACTACATACTGCCCCTGTACTACATACTGCCCCTGTACTACATACTGCCCCTGTACTACATGCTGCCCCTGTACTACATGCTGCCCCTGTACTACATACTGCCCCTGTACTACATGCTGCCCCTGTACTACATACTACACCTGTACTACATACTGCCCCTATACTACATACTGCCCCTATACTACATACTGCCCCTGTACTACATACTGCCCCTGTACTACATACTACACCTGTACTACATACTGCCCCTATACTACATGCTGCCCCTATACTACATGCTGCCCCTGTACTACATACTGCCCCTGTACTACATACTGCCCCTGTACTACATACTGCCCCTGTACTACATGCTGCCCCTGTACTACATACTGCCCCTGTACTACATACTACACCTGTACTACATACTGCCCCTGTACTACATACTGCCCCTGTATTACATACTTCCCCTGTACTACATACTGCCCCTGTACTACATAGTGCCCCTGTACTACATACTGCCCCTATACTACATACTGCCCCTGTACTACATACTGCCCCTGTACTACATACTGCCCCTCTACTACATACTGCCCCTGTACTACATACTGCCCCTGTACTACATACTGCCCCTGTACTATATACTGCCCCTGTATTACATACTGCCCCTGTACTACATACTGCCCCTGTACTACATACTGCCCCTGTACTACATACTACACCTGTACTACATACTGCCCCTGTACTACATACTGCCCCTGTACTACATACTGCCCCTATACTACATACTGCCTCTGTACTACATACTGCCCATGTACTACATACTGCCCCTGTACTACATACTGCACCTGTACTACATACTGCCCTTGTACTACATACTGCCCCTGTACTACATACTGCCCCTATACTACATACTGCACCTGTACTACATACTGCACCTGTACTACATACTGCACCTGTACTACATACTGCCCTTGTACTACATACTGCCCCTGTACTACATACTTCCCCTGTACTACATACTGCCCCTGTACTACATACTGCCCGTGTACTACATACTGCCCCTGTACTACATACTGCCCCTGTACTACATACTGCCCCTGTACTACATACTACACCTGTACTACATACCGCCCCTATACTACATACTGCCCCTGTACTACATACTGCCCCTATACTACATACTGCCCCTATACTACATACTGCCCCTCTACTACATGCTGCCCCTCTACTACATGCTGTCCCTGTACTACATACTGCCCCTGTACTACATACTGCCCCTATACTACATACAGGGGGTACTACATACTGCCCCTGTACTACATACTGCCCCTATACTACATACTGCCCCTGTACTACATACTGCCCCTATACTACATACTGCCCCTGTACTACATACTGCCCCTGTACTACATACTGTCCCTGTACTACATACTGCCCCTGTACTACATACTTCCCCTGTACTACATACTGCCCCTGTACTACATACTGCCCCTGTACTACATACTTCCCCTGTACTACATACTGCCCCTGTACTGCATACTGCCCCTGTACTACATACTTCCCCTGTACTACATACTTCCCCTGTACTACATACTGCCCCTGTACTACATACTGCCCCTGTACTACATACTGCCCCTGTACTACATTCTGCCCCTATACTACATACTGCCCCTGTACTACATACTGCCCCTGTACTACATACTGCCCCTGTACTACATGCTGCCCCTGTACTACATACTACACCTGTACTACATACTGCCCCTGTACTACATACTGCCCCTGTACTACATACTGCCCCTGTACTACATGCTGCCCCTGTACTACATGCTGCCCCTGTACTACATACTGCCCCTGTACTACATACTGCCCCTGTACTACATGCTGCCCCTGTACTACATGCTGCCCCTGTACTACATACTACACCTGTACTACATACTGCCCCTGTACTACATACTGCCCCTGTACTACATACTGCCCCTGTACTACATGCTGCCCCTGTACTACATGCTGCCCCTGTACTACATGCTGCCCCTGTACTACATGCTGCCCCTGTACTACATGCTGCCCCTGTACTACATACTACACCTGTACTACATACTGCCCCTATACTACATACTGCCCCTATACTACATACTGCCCCTGTACTACATACTGCCCCTGTACTACATACTGCCCCTGTACTACATACTACACCTGTACTACATACTGCCCCTATACTACATGCTGCCCCTATACTACATGCTGCCCCTGTACTACATACTGCCCCTGTACTACATACTGCCCCTGTACTACATACTGCCCCTATACTACATGCTGCCCCTATACTACATGCTGCCCCTGTACTACATACTGCCCCTGTACTACATACTACACCTGTACTACATACTGCCCCTGTACTACATACTGCCCCTGTATTACATACTTCCCCTGTATTACATACTTCCCCTGTACTACATACTGCCCCTGTACTACATAGTGCCCCTGTACTACATACTGCCCCTATACTACATACTGCCCCTGTACTACATACTTCCCCTGTACTACATACTGCCCCTGTACTACATACTGCCCCTGTACTACATACTGCCCCTGTACTACATACTGCCCCTGTACTACATACTTCCCCTGTACTACATACTGCCCCTGTACTACATACTGCCCCTGTACTACATACTGCCCCTGTACTACATACTTCCCCTGTACTACATACTTCCCCTGTACTACATACTGCCCCTGTACTACATACTGCCCCTGTACTACATACTGCCCCTGTACTACATACTGCCCCTGTACTACATACTTCCCCTGTACTACATACTGCCCCTGTACTACATACTGCCCCTGTACTACATACTGCCCCTGTACTACATACTGCCCCTGTACTACATACTTCCCCTGTACTACATACTGCCCCTGTACTACATACTGCCCCTGTACTACATACTGCCCCTGTACTACATACTGCCCCTGTACTACATACTTCCCCTGTACTACATACTGCCCCTGTACTACATACTGCCCCTGTACTACATACTTCCCCTGTACTACATACTTCCCCTGTACTACATACTGCCCCTGTACTACATACTGCCCCTGTACTACATACTGCCCCTGTACTACATGCTGCCCCTGTACTACATACTGCCCCTGTACTACATACTGCCCCTGTACTACATGCTGCCCCTGTACTACATGCTGCCCCTGTACTACATACTACACCTGTACTACATACTGCCCCTGTACTACATACTGCCCCTGTACTACATACTGCCCCTGTACTACATGCTGCCCCTGTACTACATGCTTCCCCTGTACTACATACTGCCCCTGTACTACATGCTGCCCCTGTACTACATGCTGCCCCTGTACTACATACTACACCTGTACTACATACTGCCCCTATACTACATACTGCCCCTATACTACATACTGCCCCTGTACTACATACTGCCCCTGTACTACATACTACACCTGTACTACATACTGCCCCTATACTACATGCTGCCCCTATACTACATGCTGCCCCTGTACTACATACTGCCCCTGTACTACATACTGCCCCTGTACTACATACTGCCCCTATACTACATGCTGCCCCTATACTACATGCTGCCCCTGTACTACATACTGCCCCTGTACTACATACTACACCTGTACTACATACTGCCCCTGTACTACATACTGCCCCTGTACTACATACTGCCCCTATACTACATACTGCCCCTGTACTACATACTGCCCCTGTACTACATACTGCCCCTGTACTACATACTGCCCCTGTACTACATACTTCCCCTGTACTACATACTGCCCCTGTACTACATACTGCCCCTGTACTACATACTGCCCCTATACTACATACTGCCCCTGTACTACATACTGCCCCTGTACTACATACTGCCCCTGTACTACATACTGCCCCTGTACTACATAGTGCCCCTGTACTACATACTGCCCCTGTACTACATACTGCCCCTGTACTACATACTTCCCCTGTACTACATACTGCCCCTGTACTACATACTGCCCCTGTACTACATACTGCCCCTGTACTACATACTGCCCCTGTACTACATACTTCCCCTGTACTACATACTGCCCCTGTACTACATACTGCCCCTGTACTACATACTGCCCCTGTACTACATACTTCCCCTGTACTACATACTTCCCCTGTACTACATACTGCCCCTGTACTACATACTGCCCCTGTACTACATACTGCCCCTGTACTACATACTGCCCCTGTACTACATACTGCCCCTGTACTACATACTTCCCCTGTACTACATACTGCCCCTGTACTACATACTGCCCCTGTACTACATACTGCCCCTGTACTACATACTTCCCCTGTACTACATACTGCCCCTGTACTACATACTGCCCCTGTACTACATACTGCCCCTGTACTACATACTGCCCCTGTACTACATACTTCCCCTGTACTACATACTGCCCCTGTACTACATACTGCCCCTGTACTACATACTGCCCCTGTACTACATACTTCCCCTGTACTACATACTGCCCCTGTACTACATACTGCCCCTGTACTACATACTGCCCCTGTACTACATACTTCCCCTGTACTACATACTGCCCCTGTACTACATACTGCCCCTGTACTACATACTGCCCCTGTACTACATACTGCCCCTGTACTACATACTGCCCCTGTACTACATACTTCCCCTGTACTACATACTGCCCCTGTACTACATACTGCCCCTGTACTACATACTGCCCCTGTACTACATACTTCCCCTGTACTACATACTGCCCCTGTACTACATACTGCCCCTGTACTACATACTGCCCCTGTACTACATACTGCCCCTGTACTACATGCTGCCCCTGTACTACATGCTGCCCCTGTACTACATACTACACCTGTACTACATACTGCCCCTGTACTACATACTGCCCCTGTACTACATACTGCCCCTGTACTACATGCTGCCCCTGTACTACATGCTTCCCCTGTACTACATACTGCCCCTGTACTACATGCTGCCCCTGTACTACATGCTGCCCCTGTACTACATGCTACACCTGTACTACATACTGCCCCTATACTACATACTGCCCCTATACTACATACTGCCCCTGTACTACATACTGCCCCTGTACTACATACTACACCTGTACTACATACTGCCCCTATACTACATGCTGCCCCTATACTACATGCTGCCCCTGTACTACATACTGCCCCTGTACTACATACTGCCCCTGTACTACATACTGCCCCTATACTACATGCTGCCCCTATACTACATGCTGCCCCTGTACTACATACTGCCCCTGTACTACATACTACACCTGTACTACATACTGCCCCTGTACTACATACTGCCCCTGTATTACATACTTCCCCTGTACTACATACTGCCCCTGTACTACATACTGCCCCTGTACTACATACTGCCCCTATACTACATACTGCCCCTGTACTACATACTGCCCCTGTACTACATACTGCCCCTGTACTACATACTGCCCCTGTACTACATAGTGCCCCTGTACTACATACTGCCCCTGTACTACATACTGCCCCTGTACTACATACTTCCCCTGTACTACATACTGCCCCTGTACTACATACTGCCCCTGTACTACATACTGCCCCTGTACTACATACTGCCCCTGTACTACATACTTCCCCTGTACTACATACTGCCCCTGTACTACATACTGCCCCTGTACTACATACTGCCCCTGTACTACATACTTCCCCTGTACTACATACTTCCCCTGTACTACATACTGCCCCTGTACTACATACTGCCCCTGTACTACATACTGCCCCTGTACTACATACTGCCCCTGTACTACATACTTCCCCTGTACTACATACTGCCCCTGTACTACATACTGCCCCTGTACTACATACTGCCCCTGTACTACATACTGCCCCTGTACTACATACTTCCCCTGTACTACATACTGCCCCTGTACTACATACTGCCCCTGTACTACATACTGCCCCTGTACTACATACTGCCCCTGTACTACATACTTCCCCTGTACTACATACTGCCCCTGTACTACATACTGCCCCTGTACTACATACTGCCCCTGTACTACATACTTCCCCTGTACTACATACTGCCCCTGTACTACATACTGCCCCTGTACTACATACTGCCCCTGTACTACATACTTCCCCTGTACTACATACTGCCCCTGTACTACATACTGCCCCTGTACTACATACTGCCCCTGTACTACATACTGCCCCTGTACTACATACTGCCCCTGTACTACATACTTCCCCTGTACTACATACTGCCCCTGTACTACATACTGCCCCTGTACTACATACTGCCCCTGTACTACATACTTCCCCTGTACTACATACTGCCCCTGTACTACATACTGCCCCTGTACTACATACTGCCCCTGTACTACATACTGCCCCGGCAGCTGCACCGGTCACACACCCCTAGTGCCAGACCTGCTGAATGTCAGAGATGCTAACACGGGATGTTGACTACATTTCCTATTTCTATCAGGTTACACACGGACTGGGACCTACCTAGAAGTCTAGTCACAATTTGTCAATTGATTGGAGGTCTGGACATTACCCAGGTTTGTTCTAAGCCAGTCCAGTGTAACCTTGGCTCTTACTTGGAGTTCCTGTCCTGAGTGTCTTTAAGTTAAACTTCTCTTGCAGACTGCAGCAGGTTTTCCTCTAGGATTTCCTGCTATTTTGATGTATTTTTCTCAGCCTCTACCATTGCAAGTCATCCAGGGCCGGATCCACAACTATAACATGTAGGTACTTACAGCCGCCTGCTGTCAGAAGGGGGCAGCAGAGGTCATCAGAAAAGCCTTCACACTGCCTGCCTATAGGGTGACAGACAAGGCTGCCCACCATCCTATCAGCAGGCAGTGGGTAGGCTGGGATAACCATTCCCGACTCATGATGGGTCAGATGAGGGAGTTTGGCACAAATTTGGCAGCAATCGCAACATTTAGCATATTTGCAAACCCCTGGTGTCTAGAAGTCTGATCAGCACCCCCACAATGTAGGCAATTGGTTGTCAGAGCATTATATATAGGGCACTAATATAATAAATCAATGTAATACATATGCATTACATTGATCTATATAAGCAATTGAAAGATTGCTTATATAAGGCCATTAGTAGGGCTAAATAAGTATTAAAAAATTAAAAGTTTAAAAAAAATATACAGTAAATGCATTACATCACGCCACACCTCCTCAATGCAAGTCTATGGAAGGTGGCGTGGATGCCCCCTTCCAAAGACTTGCATTTAGGGACGTGGCAGGACGTCACGAAGGGCGTGACGTCACGACCCCCACAGCCCGCACCCAGAAGAAAATTTTCCTGAATGCTGGGGCAGTGGAGTACCCATTTAATTAAACTTCAAACACCCCCCTTTTTTTTTACTTACGGTGCTTTTCTATAGATTGCCTTGGGCAGCAGAGAGGCTAGATTCACCCGTTACCAGTACCCAGATGTCCTATTGACATCACTTTGTTCACATCCAGGTCTGTGAACACAAGTACAGGGGTGATTTTAGATGTTGTGTGCACTAGGGTAAGAGGCGCTTTAGTTAATAGACGGAGTAGATTGGGTGTTGGACTACTCCTCCTCCTCCCTATTACCCCCAGAATCAAGATTTGTCCAATAGGGATTCTAAAATTGGGTTCTTTAAGCCATACAACTCCTGTATAAAATTCTGTTTAGGCATATTGTATACATCTAAGGCCTAAAAATATAATTTATTGGTGTGTGTGGTCGCATTGCTTCTTACGAGGATTCCTAAAATAATTATGTAGCCATGGAAATGAAGGTGTAATTCTAAACAGAGCTCAGTATTATTTATACCTGTATTACAAACTGAGACCAAACAGACCCCAGCCAAAATCCTAGAAATAATTAAACTCCACCCTCTCAGCCAAAGCCCCGCCCCCTCATGTGGTAATATGTATGTGGGTTACCAAGAGACCATTAGATACTTTAGCATGTACAGTTACTCTTTTGATAATCTGTCATTTGGAACGATGAGTGAAAGGTTAAGAAAAGGAACAAGATATTCTTCTAATTAATAAAACATTGTAACATTGTCCCCATTAGGACGAATTCTCTGACTTCTCGAGCTCATTACAGAATATGTCCAACTTTGATGTCTATTTTACTATTTCTATGTAGAATTAATCAGCATAAAAATTTAAGTCACTGTGTACATAGATATTATTACTGATCCTGTACTGATCCTGAGTTATATCCTGTATTATACTTCAGAGCTGTACTCACTATTCTGCTGGTGAGATCACTGTGTACATACATTACATTACTTATCCTGTACTGATCCTGAGTTATATCCTGTATTATACTCCAGAGCTGTACTCACTATTCTGCTGGTGAGGTCACTGTGTACATACATTACATTACTTATCCTGTACTGATCCTGAGTTATATCCTGTATTATACTCCAGAGCTGTACTCACTATTCTGCTGGTGAGGTCACTGTGTACATACATTACATTACTTATCCTGTACTGATCCTGAGTTATATCCTGTATTATACTTCAGAGCTGTACTCACTATTCTGCTGGTGAGGTCACTGTGTACATACATTACATTACTTATCCTGTACTGATCCTGAGATAATATCCTGTATTATACTCCAGAGCTGCACTCACTATTCTGCTGGTGAGGTCACTGTGTACATACATTACATTACTTATCCTGTACTGATCCTGAGTTATATCCTGTATTATACTCCAGAGCTGTACTCACTATTCTGCTGGTGAGGTCACTGTGTACATACATTACTTATCCTGTACTGATCCTGAGTTATATCCTGTAAATCTTTTTATTATAAAAATCTAAAACATAACAGACATAATCAATAATACATAACATAAACTCAGCTTACATGCGCCATAAATATGAAACAAAATAAGACAAATTGTCATAACAAAAACTAAACTTTTACCAGCCAGTCCAGTTTCAACTTAAACTAATTACGTACACGTATATATAAACTAATGAAATAATATGTGTACCCCAACACCATACATCACACCAATTACACAAACAAAAACTCTGCCATGCCCGGCAATAGGAAATAAAAGCCGTCCAAACCTGGACATAATGAAAATATTGACTAACAGACAGCAGATACATTACAGACAAAACATACATATAAACATACATATAAACATAAACATACATATAAACATACATATAAACATACATATAAACATACATATAAACATACGTATAAACATAAACATACATATAAACATACATATAAACATACATATAAACATACATATAAACATACATACACTTTTTTTTTTTTCCTTTCTCTCTCTCTCTCTCTCTCTCTCTCCCCAGCCGATTCCACACTCGCTCACACCCATCCTCACCACCATCATTAGCGGATATGACACTCACACCCATCCTCTCCTAATATAAAAAAATAAATAAATAAAATAAAATAAATAAATAAAAAAAAATTAAAAAATAAAAAATAAATAAAAAATATTAAAAACAAATTTCAAAACAAATAGATCCGGCTGCCTTAACTAAAACGAAAGGTAACTGAACATTAGTTAGCATAAATATACGGTAATGCAGAAATACAGGTAAATGAATAACAATAACAACTCTTTCACTATCTAATCCTAAAGCCCCTCCACCCCCTCTGGCCATGAGATGGTATAAATGTCCAGTCCAGTCCATAATCCACACCAGGAGCCGGGCATCATGGAGTTCAATATTGTTCATCAATGGCTCCACCCAGCTCACCTCTTACCCCCCATTCCCCCACCCAACCTATTCTATAGCCCCCTATATACGTATATACAAGAAAGTAAAAGCAAGGCCTATTCAGCCATGCCACCAAAAGGTTTGCCACACAACATAATTACTTAAACACATACTATACACTTATTAACATAAACATAACTATATACATAACATAACTATACATATAACTACATTACTATATACATAACATAACAATTGTAAGGCCCAAGTTCAGTTACCTGCAAGCCCTTCATACACTCATTTCTCTAAAACAAAACAAAAAGCTAAAGGTGACATGCGCCAGCCCTCCACCGGGATCAGAGTATGGCAGACCAGATACCAAATAATTTTTAAACCTATCCCTCACCTACTTTCCCTAGACTCACACTATCGCTGCCCCTAAAGTTTAAGCTGTCCCTACACACTGACCCTACACTGACCCTACCACTCTATCCCTAACCAGAATTAAGGTACCTCCCCCAAAGGGTTCAGCATCTAGGGCACATCAAATGAAAACCCTCTCCATAGGAGAGAAGCCCTACTTGTACCCAATCTGCCATACTCTAAAGACCTGATCTTCCCGAGGTCACCAGTGATATTCCTACAGACCTCCACCTCGGAGAGGACTTTTCGCTGTGTAGATACTAAACACCGTGCATTCCACGTGTGGTACCTAACCACTAAGCTAACTAAAAATAATGTGCACCGATCTCGGCCACCCAGGATCTTGAATGCTCCATAAGCCCACTCCGGATAGGCAAGGCCGGCAAGTTGACTCCAGCCGATGGAAGCGCCCACCCGGTTGTAGACCCCTATATTAAAGGGACAATGAAGCAGGAAGTGGTCCATGCTTTCCAGCGTGTTCCCGCACTCTTCTCGGGGACAGTCCCGGTCATCAGAGCTCCTACACTTCAGGTTGTCCCTTACACATAGCTTCTCCTGAAAGCAGCGCCAGGCCAAGTCCCAAAACTTCTGGGGGATCCGTTTCGAGTTCAAAAGACTTAAACCAACCCTCAGATCCCGACCTGGGCAGTCCCTGAGCGCCAGAGGCTTCTGGAAGTGGGTCAACAGAACCCGTTTATCAAGGGAACGCCTTGACTGGGTCCTGATCTCCCACACTCCCAGACCCCACCAACGTAACGCTTTCAGAGTCGGGGTAGCGTAAGCCGGAAGATATCCATGTGGTGTACGGAGGTCCTTCACTTGCCCTCCTGTCTCCCATTCCTGGAAGAAAGGCCGAAACCACTCCCTGCAGGAGAGTACCCACGGAGGAGCCCTCTCTTTCCAGAGGTTTGCGATGTTGGCTTTCAAGAAGGTGTTCGTTAAGAACACCACAGGGTTTACCATAGCTAAACCCCCTAGTCTCCTCGTGCGGTACGTAACCTCCCTCTTGACTAGGTTCATCCTGTTCCCCCATAACAGTTGGAAAAACAGGCTGTAGATCCTAGTATAGTAAGCCTCTGGCAAGATACATACGCTGCCCAGATAGATAAACAAGGGGAGCAGGTACGATTTGATCAGGTGTACCCTTTCCCTGAGGGTCATAGACCAACCCTTCCACTGGTCCACCTTCTGAGTGGCATCCTGGAGCTTACCATCCCAGTTTTTGGTGGGATAATCATCCTGGCCGAATGTGATGCCCAAAACTTTTGCTGACTCTTGGAGCCCTGGAAGGGTGTCCGGGAGATCAAACATGGGATCCCCCCCTCCCAGCCAGAGACTTTCACACTTATCCCGATTGATCCTGGACCCGGATGCCTCCGAGTAACGATCCACCTCCGACATCACCACCTCGACCTCCACCCTCGAGGAGACGAAAATGGTGACATCATCAGCGTACGCCACCACTCTCTGGGCGACATCCAGCTCCGCCAGACTCATCCCGACTCCCGCTAACGGCCCACAATCTACCCTCCGGACGAAGGGATCGATTGCGAACACGTATAACAGCGGGCTCAAAGGACAACCCTGACGGACTCCGGACCCCACCTCAAAAGAGCGGCCAGACCAACCGTTCACCAGTGGGAAACTCTCTGCCCCTGCATATATGGTGACAAGCCAATTCACAAAAGTACTCGGTAAGCCATATCTCAGGAGGACGGACCAGAGGTACTCGTGGTTCACCCGATCAAATGCTTTGGCCTGATCCAGGGACAACAAGTACCCCTTCCAGAGACCTGCACTACTCCGCTCCACTGCCTCCCTGACACTGAGGACAGCACTTAAGGTGCTTCGGCCCGGAACAGAGCAGTGCTGGGCCCCCGAAAGGAGCCGGGGTGCAAACTTCACCAACCGATTAAACAGTATCTTGGCCAGAAGCTTCCTGTCCGTATTGAGAAGAGCTATGGGTCTCCAATTCTCAATCCGGCTAGGATCTTTACCCTTTGAGAGAAGAATCAGGGCCGACCTCCTCATTGACTTTGGCAGAGTGCCCGAGGAGAGACACTCATTAAATACCTCAGTCAAGAGGGGAGCTAAAGACTCCTTAAAGGTCCTGTACCACTCGGATGTTAAGCCATCCGGACCTGGAGACTTCTTACGGGCAAGCCCCTCGATCGCCAGTCTCACTTCCTCTTCCCTGATTTCTTCTGCCAAAACATCAAGAGAGGGGTCTACCCCTGGCTCAGGAATGGTTTCAACCAGGAAAGCCGACATCTTGTCCCGATCTAGATCCTTCCTCCCCAAGAGGTGTGAGTAGAAGGATCTGACAACCTCCAGGATCCCTGATCTGGACCGATTCAGAGATCCCGTACTATCGATCAGTCCTGAAATGACTTTACTACTCACTGACATCTTACAGTTTCTGTAAGGGTCGGGCGAGCGGTACTTCCCGAAATCCCTCTCAAAAACCAAAGATGCGTGCCTATCGTACTGACACCTCATCAGCAAGGATTTCACTCTGGAGATATCCTCTCGGCTACCTCCAGTCGAGACGAGAAGCTCGAGTTTCCTCCTCAGACCCTGATACAGGCGATACCTGTTCAGGGACCTGAGGCTCGAGAGCTGGCGGAAGAACCCCGCAACCCGCTTCTTGAATATCTCCCACCACTCTGACTTACTACTACAAAGGCCCAGTAAAGGTACCTGACTCTGAAGAAAATCCTCAAAGGACTGTCTTATCTCCGCTTCCTCCAGGAGGGACGAATTCAGCTTCCAATAACCTTTACCCATCCGGGGGGTCTCTGAAACATTCAAGGAAAACAAAATCATACAGTGATCGGAGAATTCCACCTCAATCACGGACACTGCGGAAGAGACGGCTTCCTCCTTTAAATAAAACCTGTCTATCCTAGACCTGCAGCTACCTCGATGATAGGTGAAACCCGCGTGGCCTGAGGGGCTCCGGATGTGGGCGTCCTCTAGGCGAGCTTCCCTAACTATGCTATTGAGGGCTGTACTATCATAAGCCAGCGGACCATTGGAGCCTCTCCTATCTTGAGACCTCGTGACAGTATTGAAGTCCCCTCCAAAGATCACTTGCCGACTTGTAAAAAGGAAGGGCTTGATCCTCATAAAGAGGCTTTTACGGTCCCACTTTGTTTGTGGGGCGTAGATGTTAATGAGCCGGAGCTCTTGCCCCTTCATGAGGACATCTAAGATCAGGCACCTCCCCATTTCCAACTCGATAACCCGTCTGCATTCAACAGGAGCGGTAAAAAGGACCGCCACCCCACTATATGGCTCAGCCGCAAGAGACCAGTGGGAGGGGCCACGCCTCCACTCTCTCCTGGCTTTTACCAGGGAGGCTAGATCTGACAACCTGGTCTCCTACAGATACAAAATGTCGGCTTCAACTCGGCCGAGAAAATCAAAGGCTGCAAATCTAGCCATATCAGACTTAATGCTGGCACAGTTAATGGATGCCAGCGTCAATGGGGTGAGTGCCGCCATCCTGAGTGATCGAGTTGGATGGCCTATCCCCTTTACCTCTTACCCTTCTTCTTCCCCCCTTCCCCATCAGAAGAAGACCCCCTTTCCTTCTTTTTAGACCTCTTTAGGGATGCTGACATATCCATCCCACGATCCTCATCTCCTGACCCAGGGGCCACCTGCCCTCCCAAGGAAGTTACCTCAGAAGGAACAGGCTCAGCACCTCCCGGAGGTTCCTCCGCCTCTGAACAAAGACTCTCAGCCTCCCCCTCCAAAGAAAGGGAAGAGTCCTTGCCAAGGGCCCGATACCTATTGGATAGAACGATCAGAGGGGGGTTGGTCAGGCTTTTCCCAGGCACTTGGCCTGCAACACCGGAGGAGGAAGATGATGCCCTGAGTACCCTCTGGCCCTGCCTCCTTCTGCCGCACTTTTGTTTTTCCTTTTGCCCTTTCCCATCTTCCTCATCCAAACTTTCATATTGAGAGGAACTTGAGGAAATGGCCCTATTTGCCTCCTCTTTACGAAGTTTCCTTATCTCTTCACCTAACTCGGCGTCCCCAAGAGCCTCAGCTGTCTTCTCTGAGCCAGCGTCGGGAGCAGGATCCCGGACTACACCTTCTACCAGGGAACTTTCAAGATCCCTGCTCCTTCTGCGCCTCTCCTCCCTCCTAAGCTTAGAGGGGCTTTTGTTCTTAACTTTCTTCATTGGCTCTAGTGCCCCTTCTCCTCTGCTGGTCCCCACCCCAGATGAGGCAACCTCACTGCTCTCCCCATCCCGGGTGGTCACAGCATTGGAGAATGAGCGGGGACACCGGCTAAATGGGTGACCAAGGTCACCACATAGGTTACAGCGAATCTGGCCACAGGTGGCAGCCAGATGACCCTCCACACCGCACAATGCGCACATCTGCTTAGTGCAGTTTGTGCTAAAGTGTGTGGGATCACCACACTTGTGGCACAGCTTCGGCTGTCCCTGGTAAAAGACTTGGATCCTATCGCGGCCGAGAAAGGCGGCTGATGGAATGTGTGCGACAGTGTTACCTGAACGGCGGAGGCGGACGGAAAACGTCCAGGCTCCAGACCAAATGCCATGTTCATCCAGATTTTTCTTGGGGACGTCCGTCACCTCCCCATACCTGCTCAGCCAGGTCATGATGTCATAGCAAGAAAGAGACTCGTTACGTGTCAGAACGGTCACTTTCTTGACAAAACTCTGGCGGGATACCGCCTTCACAGCGAAATCCTGCCAGACAGGCTCGTCCTTCACCAGTGCATGATTAGACCAAAAGAGCTCAAGCCATTCTGGCTTCACAAAACTGATGTCGAACTCAGAGGTACCGAAGGGGTGGATCAGAGCAAAGATGTCATTAGCCCTGAATCCCATCTGGAAAAGAAGCTCCACAACTTTTGCCCTAGAAGGGCATGCATCACCGCCTCTCCATACCAGACGGGCCACATTCCTCCGACCACGCTCCTGCCCGCTTGTTGGAAGGGACCAGACCACCTCCCTATTATGCTCTCGGAATGCCCCAAGTCCATGTCTTTCTATCCAAAAAGACAAGTCGACCTCCCGGTCCTCTACCTGGAGCGTTCTATCCCCTCTCCTTAAAGCCTCCAGGAGGCGCTGTTGCAAGTTACCTTCCCCTGGATTAAGAGATGAGGATCCCCTGGGACCCCCAGCAGCGACATTAGCATAACTCCTTATTGGAGCAGTCGCCGCCGGGGGGGCAGCCGGACCGACACCACTCCCCCCAGAAACAACAGTAGAGGCAGTAACATTATACATAACACTTGTGCCTGTCCCCTCCTGCCTAGCTGCACTGGACTGGCCGGGATATAATCTTGCTGGCTTTATGATGCTGGGCTTTACACTTGCATCATTGGCTTCATTGGGCACACTCAACCTTGCAGCAGTCTTCCCTTTAGGAATATCGGAAGAAGCTGCTTTGTCGCATACTTTGCCCTCGGCCTCCGCCAATACCTCGGCTTCAATTTCTTTAACTGCTACTAACATTGCATGGGTTGTATCATGTCCATGTTCCTGTGGTACCAGTCCTCCACCGCCAGCTCCACCTACAGCAGCCCCACCACAGCGCCACAACTCAAAAGAGCCAGACACCGCTGACTGGGCCGCCGAGAATGGCGCCCCGGTT
This sequence comes from Hyla sarda, assembly GCF_029499605.1. NCBI lineage: Eukaryota > Metazoa > Chordata > Amphibia > Anura > Hylidae > Hyla > Hyla sarda. The sequence goes on along the minus strand of NC_079196.1, from coordinate 17,619,636 downwards.
CCAGACACCTGGACACTCCCCCCTTTGCCTGCAGAGGAGTGCCCCGCAGTGCCAGACCTGTTCTGGGAGCTGCCCTCTCCCTTGTCTTTATAATTGCCCGGCCGCCCGAGCTCAATACCAACCTCTGCCACCTGGACACTCCCCCCCTCACCTGCAGAGGAGTGCCCCGCTGCGCCAATATCCCCAAACTGGGGACATGCTACCTTGTCCGCAACACTGTCCGGCCGTATCTTTGCAGGTGCTGGCCCCGCTACTATGACAAGCGAGGTCAGCGCTTTCCCCCATCTTTACTGTATTATCCCCGGTGTTCTGGCCCCGCTCCACATTTGCAGAAGGGGGGACAGGCAGATTACCAGGGTCTGCACCCTGAACTGACTTTGCAGCCGGCCCAGGGTGCACAAAAGGAACATAAATCAAGCTTACTTGCTCAGATGTTTTTTTCTGTCTTTTCTTCTTCTTTTTTATTATTTGTTCCTCTCCCAGGTCGTCGCCAAAACTAAAATTATCCAAATGCATGGGGGACTCCATCTTTACAATTTGTGCCAGCAGGGCGCCACCACAACCTTCCTCCTCCTCGCCAGCACTCTCGCCCAATGAAGGTGGTAATGCCACTTGTCCTGCAGGTAGACTTGCTTGGGACATGTTCACACCCTGCATTGGCTGCGGCTTGGCTTCCACAGCTTCCCCACTTGCCAGCACCTCAGCCTCTTCAGCCTCCATTTCTTGGACCTCATCCTCACTACTGCTCTCATCTGCTGAACAATCACCCCCAATCTCCTCTTCTTTTACTGGGGATTTCATCCTGGAGGAGCGATCCTCATTAAGAAGTTTCTCCCTAAATAAATCGCTCCCCTCCAGGACAGCCATTCTCCTCAGCTCAGTCTCCTCCAGCTCCAGCCTCAAGGACTTAACCCTTGCAGAGTACTCTGGTTTCCTGCGCTTGGTAGTTGTGCTCACCTGATACTTGGCAAACTTTAGCTCCTCTCTCAGCTCCCTCAGCTTCTTCCCAAGGAGTTCGTACTCACCAATCTTGGCAGCAAGTCTGGAGCTGTATGTCGCCATAGACTCCTTGGGTCTTCTCTGGCCCCACTGCTCCACAACCTGGCTCTTGGAGGAGCTCTTCTGTGCTCCAGAGACCTTCTTTAAACTTGTCTTGCTTGCAGGCTTTTCTTCCTAGCTGAGAGCCTTGCGGCTTCCAACCATTGCTGGAGGGACAGAATCCACATCGCTGCAGACCCTGCCAGATCTTCTAACCCCTCCAGCCGGGGCACTGGCTGGTAGCTTTCCCTCTACACCCCTCGCCAGCCTGGACCGAGGAGTGGAGGTCAGGGGATTCATGCTGATGGCTCCCCCAGGAATCTGCCACCTTCCTGGGAAAGCAGGTGGAAAAAATCAGCCTCTCTCCTCTGGAAGTCTGGAGTCTCAGGAGCTCAGCAACAGACACACCTAGTGACCACACCCTCCAGAGCTGTACTCACTATTCTGCTGGTGAGGTCACTGTGTACATACATTACATTACTTATCCTGTACTGATCCTGAGTTATATCCTGTATTATACTCCAGAGCTGTACTCACTATTCTGCTGGTGAGGTCACTGTGTACATACATTACATTACTTAATGGTCCCATTGTAGAACACAATTACACCGCCAATCCCTTTCACGTCCATTTCTGTATTAAAACATATTTATTGCTCGCTGTGATCTCTTTACCAACTTGCAGTAAATTCAGTCATAAAACGAGAGCAGCGCGGTCCCTGGAATGTTTTGCTGGAAATGGGAATTAAAATTCATTTTGTTGGTTTTGCAGTTTATTAGTAGTAATAATGACACTGATCATATAATGTGAGCGAATAAGGGGCCACAATCCGGCCATGACTTTGCATACTGGAAGTGCTGTCAGTGTACGCGGAACAGCTGCGGGCCCTGTACTGAACAAGTGATCCTCGAGCCCCTGTGGGTCCATATTAAAATACTGTGCCGCCATATGGTTACTTAGGCTGCATTCACAACACGTTTTTGCTATACAGTTCCCGTATCAGGTTTTTGATGAAAAACTGATTCCTCAAAACCGGACTAAACTGTATCAAAACGTGTGTACAAATTTTAAACCATGTTTGGTTAAAAAAATGATGTCCGGTTACATCCGTTTCTTAAGAAAAAAACGTATACGTTTTTAACTTTTTACTCCATTATGAATAAAGTTTCACTTGTTTGATTGAAATTCCAAGAAGAAAAAACTGTGCAAAGTCAAAAACCGTATGGTGAAAACCGTATGGTGAAAACCGGATGGAATCGTACGCACATACGGTTCTGTACTGTTCCCATTGACTCCGATGTTATAAAAAAAAAAAACATATACCGTTTAATACAGTTTTTCACCCGGATCAAAAACCATGGTAGACTACGGTTTTGGGTACAGGAAAAAAAACTGATAAAACCTTACAGGATGCAAAACGGACACAGCCTGATGCATCTTTTGGCATACAGTTTTCAATGGAAAATATAGAATTATATAGAATTTCCACAGGGTATATAGAATTTTGTAAAATGGGACAAGAGGGACTGCATTATTTCCTTGAAGCAATTCTCTACACAAGAACTGTAGACCTCCAGCTGTAAGAAAACTACAACTCCCAGCATGCCCGGACAGCCCTTGGCTGTCCGGCATGCTGGGAGTTGTAGTTTTCCAGCATCTTGCAACAGTTGCTCAGTACTACTATTCCTAGAACGCTTTGCTTTCCCTCCGCTTTTTATCATATTTATTTCACATCCGACTATTGCACAGTGAGGTAGCAGAACCTGCTATAGTCATTTCCTGTCTGGTTCTCTGCCTGTGACATTGTTCAGCACAAAGCAGCATGACGTAAATGCTCCTCATTCTTCCCTTAAAGGGGTTCTCCACCATAAGGTGATTTTAGTATGTACCTGGCAGACAGTAATGGACATGCTTAGGAAGGATCTGCGCTTGTCTTGGGGCTAAATGGCTATGTTGTGAGATTACCATGACACTGTGGCTAGCTTTTTGTGAACTGCTATTTCCTGTTTGACTCTTCTTTTTTTGACTACAAATCCCACAATTCCATCTTCCTCCCTCCCACACATCAGCCACCCCACCCATTGAAACATAAATGAGCTGCTTCCATTGAAAAGACCTGTGGTTTTCAATCAGGGTGCCTACAGCTGTTGCATTAGTTGCAGACTGATCCCTCCACCCATTGAAGCAGACAGGCTCCCTGTCATCAGCTGACTAGTGATGTCAGGTCTCGGCCGCATTGCAACCTGGGAAAAATCTGAGACAACAGTCATTTTGTATGCTGTTAAAAATAAATATTGGGATGAAAATCACAGAAGAATTGTGAGAAAACCGTCACAAACAGGTACAGACACTATATTATGTACTACACTAACTTTACAGCCCCTGTAGCATTGTCAAATAAAAGGAATTCCTGGAATACCCCTTTAATGTCCAAATAAAGATATATATGAAAATGTTGGAATGACAGGAAGATAGTGATGTAGCTGTAGGGGGCTGGTCAGAGGTGATGACATCACTCAGGGGGCAAAGCTAAATCTCTGAGACAAGATCTAGCCACGCCTCCAGAGATAGCAGAGGATGATGGATTGTCTCAGGAGAGAGGAAGGAGCTGCTGAGACAACACCACACTGACAATGAAAGGACTACACTACTTTCTGTCATGAGGGAGGGAGGAGCCAGGGAACTGCTGAGACAACACCACACTGACAATGAGAGGACTACACAACTTCGGTCAGGAGAAAGGGAGGAGCTGGAAACTGCTGAGACAACACCACACTGACAATGAAAGGACCACATTACTTTCTATCAGGAGGGAGAAGCCAGGGAGCTGCTGAGACAACACCACACTGACAATGAAAGGACCACACTACTTTCTATCAGGAGGGAGAAGCCAGGGAGCTGCTGAGACAACACCACACTGACAATGAGAGGACTGCACAACTTTCTGTTAGGAGAGAGGGATGAGCTGGGAACTGTTGAGATAACACCACACTGACCATGAGAGAACTACACAACTTCCAGTCAGGAGAGAGGGAGGAGCTGGGGAGCTGCTGAGAAAACAGCACACTGACCATGAAAGAACTACACAATGTCCTGTCTGAAGAGAAAGAGGAGCTGGAAACTGCTGAGACAACACCACATTAACAATGAGAGGAATACACAACTTTTTGTCAGGAGAGAGGGAGGAGCTGGGAACTTCTGAGACAACACCACACTAATAATGAGAGAACTACACAACTTCCTGTCAAGCGGGAATTACACCAAAGCACTCTGAATCCAGCACAATTTCTTTAAATTGTTTTATTGAATACAATTTCTGACCATTTTTTTTACACAAGGTTATTTAGCTGCCATTCAGTGCAAGGAGTGATGCCTGAGGAGTCAGAGATATTGAGATTTTTACAGGTGTTGATTTGTTCAGTAATGCTGCAGATAGAAGGTCCATGAGGTCTACCCCGAATTATCAAAAATGCTTCACCCCAAGGGGATTTCTTCTTACAAGCGTTTAAAACTGTTAAAAATACATACTAAAAATGGGGGGAAAAAGACATATTTCCATAAAAGGTGGTAGATAAAGAAAAGTATCCGAATGTACCCTGCACGGCAGCGCAAAACTACAACTCCCATCAGAGTCTAATTTGTTTTACAATAAAAGTTAAAGGGGTATTCCGGCCTTAGACATCTTATCCCCTATCCAAAGGATAGGCCTCCTGCACGAGACAGACACGGCAGAGCCAGGACCCGTACAGGAGATCACGGCAGGGGGGGGATTCCCAGCAATCGGATCCCCCAGTGATCCGACACTTATCCCCGATCTCCTTTAAGTCCAAAAATACAAAATGAAAAGAAAAAAAAACACAAAAACAATCATAAATAAAGACCTTCCAAGTTGGAAAATCATTCAAAACAAGCAGGAAAAAAGAATTGTAAAGACAATGATAAATGAAACCAGGCTTCTAAGGGGTACTCCGGTGGAAAACATTTTTTAAAATCAACTGGTGGCAGAAAGTTTAACAGATTTGTAAATTGTTTCTATATAAAAATCTTAATCCCTTAAGGACCCGGCCATTTTACACCTTAGGACCCGGCCATTTTTGCACATCTGACCACTGTCACTTTAAACATTAATAACTCTGGAATGCTTTTAGTTATCCTTCTGATTCCGAGACTGTTTTTTCGTGACATATTCTACATATTCTACTTTAACAGATTTTGGAGAGTACGTTTTTCTGAAATGTTTTTTGGGGGGAATGTTGCATTTAGGAAGCCCCTATGGTGCCAGAACAGCAACAAAAAAAAAACCACATGCTATACCATTTTGGAAACTAGACCCCTTGAGGAATGTAACAAGGAATTAAGTGAGCCTTAATACCCCACAGGTGTTTCACATTTTTGCATGGGTTAATAGCAGAAAATACCCCCCAAAATTTGTAACCCAATCTCTTCTGAGTATGGAGGTACCCCATAAGTTGACTTGAAGTGCACTATGGGCGAACTACAATGCTCAGAAGAGAAGGAGTCATATTTGGCTTTTTGAGAGCAAATTTTGCTCGGGGGGCATGTCGCATTTAGGAAGCCCCTATGGTGCCAGGACAGCAAAAAAAAAAAAAACACATGGCATACCAGTTTGGAAACTAGACCCCTTGAGGAACGTAACAACGAATAAAGTGAGCCTTAATACCCCACAGGGGTTTCACGACTTTTGCATACGTAAAAAAAAAAATTTCACTAAAATGTGTGTTTCCCCCCAAATTTCACATTTTTGCAAGCGTTCATAGCAGAAATGTACATGGTGCACTCTCCCTTCTCGGCCTTGTTGTGCGCCCCCAGAGCACTTTGCGCCCACATATGGGGTATCTCCATAGTCGGAAGAAATTGCATTACAAATTTTGGGGGGCTTTTTTCCCTTTTACCTCTTGTCAAAATGAAAAGTATAGGACAACACCAGCATGTTAGTGTAAAAAATTTATTTTTTTACACTAACATGCTGGTGTAGACCCCAACTTCACCTTTTCATAAGGGGTGAAAGGAGAAAAAGCCCCCCAAAATTTGTTAGGCAATTTCTCCCGAGTACGGCGATACCCCATATGTGGCCCTAAACTGTTGCCTTGAAATACGACAGGGCTCCGAAGTGAGAGAGCGCCATGCGCATTTGAGGCCTGAATTAGGGATTTGCATAGGGGTGGACATAGGGGTATTCTACGCCAGTGATTCCCAAACAGGGTGCCTCCAGCTGTTGCAAAACTCCCAGCATGCTTGGACAGTCAACGGCTGTCCGGCAATACTGGGAGTTGTTGTTTTGCAACAGCTGGAGGCTCCATTTTGGAAACAGTGACGTACCAGACGTTTTTCATTTTTATTGGGGAGGGGAGGGGGGCTGTGTAGGGGTATGTGTATATGTAGTGTTTTTTACTTTTTATTTTATTTTGTGTTAGTGTAGTGTAGTGTTTTTAGGGTACAGTCACACAGGCGGGGGATTACAGCGAGTTTCCCGCTGCGATTTTTAGCTGCAGCGCAAAATTAGCTGCATCGCAAAATTGCATCCTGATACTCACTGTAAGCCCCCTGCCCATGTGAATGTACCCTGTACATTCACAGGGGGGGGGGGGGAACTCCAGCTGTTGCAAAACTACAACTCCCAGCATGCACAGTCTATCAGTGCATGCTGGTAGTTATAGTTTTGCAACAGCTGGAGGCACATGGGTTGGGAAACACTGAGTTAGGAAACAGACAATGTTTCCCAACCAGTGTGCCTTCAGTTGTTGCAAAACCACAACTCCCAGCATTCTCAGGCATGCTGGAAGTAGTAGTTCGGCAACATCTTTAGAGCCAGATGTTGCCGAACTACAACTCCCTGCATGCTTGGAGTTGTAGTTTTGCAACATCTGGAGGACTACAGTTTGCAGACCACTAATACAGTGGTTCCCAATCTGTGCCCTTCCAGGTGTTGCAAAACTACAACTCCCAGTATGCCAAAACTGTCCAGGCATGCTGGGAGTTGTAGTTCTGCAACATCTGGAAGGGCACAGTGGTCTCCAAACTGTGGACCTCCAGATGTTGCAAAACTTCAACTCCCAGCATGCCCAGACGCCAAGGGCTCTCTGGGCATGCTGGGAGTTGTAGTGTAAGGGGACCAGATGGAGCAGTCCAGATAGCTTTACGGCAGTCTGGACTGCTCCAAAGGTCCCGTGACGCCGCCGAAGATCAACTCACCTGTCACCACCGCTGCCGTCTCCGCCGCCGGGATCCGGGTCTTCAGGGACGAGGTAAGTACCGGGGCCGGGCCCCAGCACTCCACCGTCCGCCACCGCGTCCTCCGGTCTTCCTCCCGTTCTCTCCGGACTTCCAGGGACCGGGCAGGACGGGAGGAAGTAACCGCCCCCACCCCCGCCTGCGATTGGTCGGTTAGGAATCGCAGGGAATAGGAGGAGGTGGCAGGCTTGCCACCTCGCTCCTATACTCCAGCATGGTCCTGGCTGTCTGTGACAGCCAGGATAATGCAAAATTACTGGGTGGTCGGGTCCCAGAGACCCGATCAGCCCGGTATCACCGCAGATCACAGGGGCGATTTCCCTCGCGATTTGCGACGATCGCCGACATGGGGGGCAGACATGGCCCCCCTCGGCGTTTGCCCTGGATGCCTGCTGAACCAGTTCAGCAGGCATCCGCTTCCGATCTCTGCCCGGCGCACGGCAGGGACCAGAGAACGCCAGGACGTCCGGGGACGTCCTGGGTCCTTAAAGCCCATTGTGCGGGGACGTCCCCAGACGTCCTGGGTCCTTAAGGGGTTAAAGGGGTACTCCACTGAAAAACATTTTTTTTTTTAATCATCTGGTGCCAGAAAGTTAAACAGATACGTAAATTACCTTTATTAAAAAATCTTAATCCTTCCAGTACTTATCAGCTGCTGTATGATCCACAGTAAGTTCTTTTCTTTTTGAATTTCCTTTTTGTCTGATCACAGTGCTCTCTGCTGACACCTCTGTCCATGTCAGGAACTGTTCAGAGTAGGAGCAAATCCTCATAGAAAACCTGTCCTACTCTAGACAGTTCCTAAAATGGACAGAGGTGTCAGCAGAGAGCACTGTGGTCAGACAAGAACTTTCTGTGAAACATACAGCAGCTGATAAGTACTGGAAGGGTTAAGATTTTTGAATAGAAGTAATTTACAAATCTATAGAAAAAAGTTGCCCGGACCTTCTAAGTGAGTAAATGATGGTATGGATAATTAAATGAGAAATATTAAATGAATGATTGTCTGGATCGTGCTTCAATGATAATAGTATAAACAGTTTAATAAGATAGGATAAATAGACTGTAGTTAGTTACTTCTCACAGGGCCCATGTGAGAAGAACATATACAATATACAATAAAAACAACCTTTAGGTTATAATGTACATGAAAAATATAAAATGACAATAATACCAAAAATTAAGATAATGTTATGGCATGCTAATATCACTGGCATATAGTGAGTGCAGCTGATATTTAACCGCTAATATCTACGTGCACGCTGCACAATGTATTCAACAATTTATGACAGTTTTCAAATGCATATTACCGATCCTTTAGGCAGCAGCCTGGGCAAAAAGCGCTGCTTTCACAGTGTGTAGATGGTGCCGGTACACTGCGCCCTCTGTGCAACGTCCCAGATGGTGTTGGTAAAGTCCAGTGAGGTCCTGGTAAGAGCGGAGGCGATTGGCGCTGGCAGGCGCCGGTGATTGCAGATCGCCGGGAGGACGTTGGCGCTGGCAGGCGCTAGAGATGGAGAGTCCTCACCGCTGGTTAGATGTAATCAGGGCCATACACTGGATACGAGGGGCTCACCTCGTGTTGTCGGCGTGTGACGTCAGCTGCTGGAGCCGAGTTCGTTGCACTGGAGGTAGTTGGCAATGGTGGACCGGACTGGTGTCGGACTGGATGTCCTGATGGTCTTAGTAGTTTAAAAGCGATGAACCAGCCTTGGTGGATATGCACAATATATAAAATAGATATGCCAGTGATCATGCCCAAGTGGACTAGACGCGTTTCAGGGTTATTTAATGTAACCCTTTCCTCAGTAGTCAGAGGTGTCAGCAGAGAGCACTGTGGTCAGACAAGAACTTTCTGTGAAACATACAGCAGCTGATAAGTACTGGAAGGGTTAAGATTTTTGAATAGAAGTAATTTACAAATCTGTTTAACTTTCTGGCACCAGTTGATTAAAAAAAGAAAAAATGTTTTCCAGCGGAGTACCCCTTTAACCCCTTAAGGACGCAGGACGTAAATGTACGTCCTGGTGAGGTGGTACTTAACGCACCAGGACGTACATTTACGTCCTGTGCATAACCGCGGGCATCGGAGCGATGCCCGTGTCATGTGCGGCTGATCCCGGCTGCTGATCGCAGCCAGGGACCCGCCGGCAATGGCCGACGCCCGCGATCTCACGGGCGTCCGCCATTAACCCCTCAGGTGCCGGGATCAATACAGATCCCGGCATCTGCGGCAGTGCGCGATTTGAATGAATGATCGGATCGCCCGCAGCGCTGCTGCGGGGATCCGATCATTCAGAACGCCGCACGGAGGTCCCCTCTCCTTCCTCTGTCCGGCTCCCGGCGTCTCCTGCTCTGGTCTGTGATCGAGCAGACCAGAGCAGGAGATGACCGATAATACTGATCTGTTCTATGTCCTATACATAGAACAGATCAGTATTAGCAATCATGGTATTGCTATAAATAGTCCCCTATGGGGACTATTCAAGTGTAAAAAAAAAATGTAAAAAAATGAAAAATCCCCTCCCCAATAAAAAAGTAAAACGTCTGTTTTTTCCTATTTTACCCCCAAAAAGCGTAAAAAATTTTTTTTATAGACATATTTGGTATCGCCGCGTGTGTAAATGTCCGAACTATTAAAATAAAATGTTAATGATCCCGTACGGTGAACGGCGTGAACAAAAAAAAAAAAAAGTCCAAAATTCCTACTTTTTTAATACATTTTATTTTCAAAAATATATAAAAAATGTATTAAAAGTTTTTTATATGCAAATGTGGTATCAAAAAAAAAGTACAGATCATGGAGCAAAAAATGAGCCCCCATACCGCCACTTATACGGAAAAATAAAAAAGTTATAGGTCATCAAAATAAAGGGATTATAAACGTACTAATTTGGTTAAAAAGTTTGTGATTTTTTTTAAGCGCAACAATAATAGAAAAGTATGTTATCATGGGTATCATTTTAATCGTATTGACCCTCAGAATAAAGAGCACACGTCATTTTTACCATAAATTGTACGGCGTGAAAACAAAACCTTCCAAAAATAGCAAAATTGCGTTTTTCGTTTTAATTTCCCCACAAAAATAGTGTTTTTTGGTTGCGCCATACATTTTATGATATAATGAGTGATGTCATTACAAAGGACAACTGGTCGCGCAAAAAACAAGCCCTCATACTAGTCTGTGGATGAAAATATAAAAGAGTTATGATTTTTAGAAGGCGAGGAGGAAAAAATGAAAACGTAAAAATTAAATTGTCTGAGTCCTTAAGGGGTTAATCCTTTCTTATCCGCTGCTGTATGCTCTAGGGGAAGTTGCGTAGTTCTTTCCAGTCTGACCACAGTGCTCTCTGCTGCCACCTCTGTCTGTGTCAGGAACTGTCCAGAGTAGGAGCAAATCCCCATAGCAAAGCCTATCCTGCTTTGGACAGTTCCTGACATGGACAGAGGTGGCAGCAGAGAGCACTGTGCTTGCAGCATCCTCCCATTGACCTCACTGGGATTCTGCTTTCTAATTCACTCTTTGAAAGTTCCCTTGCAAGAATTCTATTTTGCCGAAACAATGAACACGTTCCATCCCCTGGAGAAATCGGATGGAATCTTGCAGAGACATTATTTTTTAATGTCTGCAGTTATAGGTGTAGATTCTGGAGCACTGCGAACCACCTGGACCCCACTCCGAAAAGTCAGCAAGGAAATTCTATTCTTCAGGGTGATACAGATAAGCAGGACTCAAGTCCTGTAGGAATGCATGGGAACTGAGCTCCTGCACTTTTTTCACAGCAGGAACACCATTCCCATTAGCAAAGTCCCACAGGACCAGCCCTTGAGAAGAAATCTTGGGTGAGTTCCCAAATTTTTTCCCAAGGACTTGACCACTGACTCATTAAAATATACTTTTCTTTATTTTAATTCTTAATTAAATGGAAATCCACTTTATTATTATTACTCTATAATTTTTAATATAATGTTTTTTTGCCAAATTGCTTATTCAAAGATATTTTTTCAGTTTACACAAAGCACAAACAGTGCAAAGGTAGAGAATGTAGGTCAAGCCCACCAAGAAGAGGGAAGCTGAGGAAGCAATAAAACATGATGATTATTGTTTTTATTATGTTGTTGTATTATTATTAATTATAATAATAATTATCAATATTATTATTATTGTTATTATTATTACTATTATTTTATTATTATTATTATCACCATTATTATTATTATTTAATTATGTATATTTTTATTGTATTATTATTAATAATAATAATATTATTATAATAACTGTTATTATTATTTTTTATTATTTTTATTATTTATCATTATTTTTATTATTTTATTATTATTATCATCATCATTATTATTATTATTATTTAATTATATTATTTTTTATTGTATTGTTATTATTATTATTAATAATAATAATATTATTATATTATAAATATTATAACTGTTATTATTATTTTGTATTTCAATTTATCATAATTTTTTATTTTATTATTATCACTACTACTATATTTATCTATCATTATTATGTATTATTATTATGTAATTATATTATTTTTATTGTATTATTATTAATAATATTATTATTATTATTATTATAACTGTTATTATTATTTTGTATTATTTTTATAATTTATCATCATTTTTTATTTTATTATTATTATCACTACTGCTATGTTTATCTATCATTATTATGTATTATTATTATTATTTAATTATATTATTTTTTTATTGTATTATTATTAATAATAATAATAATAATAATAATATTATTATTATTATTATTATAACTGTTATTATTATTTTTTATTATTTTTATAATTTATAATTTTAATTTTATTATTATTATTATCACTACTACTATGTTTATCTATCACATTGGTCCTCAAACTGTGGCCCTCCAGATGTTGCAAAACTACAACTCCCAGCATGCCGGGACAGCCAACAGCTGTCCGGGGATGCTGGGAGTTGTAGTTTTGCAACATCTGGAGGGCCACAGTTTGGGCACCACTAGTCTGTCATTATTATGTATTATTATTATTTAATTATATTATTTTTTTATTGTATTATTTTTATTATTATTAATAATAATAATAATAATAATAATAATATTCTTATTATAATAACTGTTATTATTTTTTATTATTTTTATAATTTGTAATTTTTATTTTATTATTATTATCACTACTACTATGTTTATCCATCATTATTATGTATTATTATTATTTAATTATATATTTTTTTTATTGTATATTATTATTATTATTATTATTATTAATAATATTATTATTATTATAACTGTTGTTATTATTATTATTTTATTATTTTTATAATTTATCATCATTTTTGATATTATTATTATTATCACTACTACTATGTTTATCTATCATTATTATGTATTATTATTTCTCGTTAACATTTTTTTTTTTTTTACTAACATACATTTTTTTAATTCGTGGTAATGTATCGGTTCATATTGTTTTATTTGTATTATTTGCTGTGACAATTTCTCTTTGCAGACCCAGGGTGATGCCCCCCCCCCCCCAGTCTCAGTAGCGGAGATCAGGCAGACCGGTAGGGTTTTTTTGGCTCGGCCCTTGCAGCCACCGGCGAGCGCTCAGAATCCCCAATACTGTTATTCAAACAAGTGTGGCGATCAGACTGGAGCACATCGTGTGCTGCCGCCTCACTCCGCCTGCCTGCAACTCACTGCCCAGTGCTGCTTAAGGCATTTCATTCAGATTTATATTGCTCTATCACACACATACTCACCCCCCATCCCCTCCCCTCCTCCTCCTCCTCCTCCTCTCCTCTCTTGTGATATGGGGATCCCATTCCATCTCTCAGACAGGGGATTGTCTTAGCACTTGTTTAAATGCTCGCTGCCTGTGCTGGGAGAGAAAGCAGGAAAGAAGAGGAGATTTCTATCCCTCTCGCAGCTGCGCTCGCCCAGATAAGCAAAGTCACTGGGAGAGAAACCTTTAAAGCGCAGAAGGACCGTGCAGAATTGAACAGCTCTTAGGAGCGGAAAAAGCCTCCTGCTCCTTCGTGCCCGGCGTTTCCTCCAAATCGTTCTTTTCTTATTGCTTGGATTCTCCACATTCTGCCTTTAAAATCTTCCAAGAAAGAAGGGAGCGGAGAAAAAGAAGAAGAAGAAGAGGGGAAGAAGGAACCAGTAGGATTTGTTAATTTTTTTTTGGTTATTTGGGTGTTTTCCTGTCTTCTCCTACCAAAGTGTTCTGGAATTGGAGTGATCCGGGACGTGTCGAGGGGAACGGGGCACAGGGGTTGCTCCTTGGTTTCAGAGAACCCCCCCCTCCCCGCCCCCCCCCCTCCCCTAAACCCTGTTTCGCGAAAAACTTGATTGCCAATGCCCATCGAGATAGTCTGCAAGATCAAGTTTGCAGACGAGGATGAGAGCCAGAAGGAAAAAGAGGAAGGAGAAAGGGAAAGCTTGATCGGGGACGAGGTACCCAACGCCACCCGGGACTTTGCCGGATTTGCCAGCACCAGTACCCTCCATGGACTGCGGCACATCTTCCGGACGGGCAAAGTGGGCGTCAAGCAGAGCCTGTGGGCGCTGGCGTTTTGCGCCTCCTTGCTGTTTTTCCTCTACCAGGCGGCGAAGTGCGCCTTGTACTACCTGGAACACCCGCACGTCACCTCGCTGGACGAGGAGGTGACGGCCGAGATGATCTTCCCGGCCGTCACCATCTGTAACATCAACCGCTTCCGGCACTCGGCCCTCTCCGACGCCGACATTTACCACTTGGCCAACCTGACCGGACTCCCCCCGAAAGACCGGGACGGCCACCGGGAATCGGATTTAGTGTACCCCGCCGCCAACATGCTGGAAATAGTCAACCGCACCGGGCACCAGTTGAGCGAGATGTTAAAAAGCTGCAACTTCAGTGGGAACAACTGCACCGCGCAGAACTTCTCGGTGGTAAGTGCCCCCCGTGGTTTACTGCTCGGCTCCGGAATGTATCTTGTTATTGTTTCTTTTTTTCTTTATTATTTCACTTATTTACTTATTTTACCCATTGCTTACCAATGTACCTAAAAGTAGTGATTAATAGGAAGTCAATCGGCGATTCCTATACTGTGCGTCAACATTTTAAGATGGATGTTCCCATACTAAAGTAGTGTTTTGCAACCAGTGTTCCTCCAGCTGTTGCAAAATTACAACTCCCAACATGCCCGGACAGCCTTCGGCTGTCCGGGCATGCTGAGAGTTGTAGTTTCGCAGCAGCACGAGGCATCCTGGTTGGGAAACACTGCTTTAATCTGTGGCTCTCCAGCTGTTGCAAAACTACAACTCCCATCATGTCTCGCCAAAGCTGACATACGAAACGTGCTCCATATGCGTCCTACGCACATCTCACGCCTTAAAAAAAATTGTCAGAAAAAAAAGCATAGCGACTTTCTTCCGCAAACAAGCGCCACTCCTGTCTTCAGCCTGCCTGTGGTATTGCAACTCAGTACCGATGAAGTAAAAACAAAGTCGAGTCGCAGTACCGCACACAACCTGAGGAGCAAAGGGGGAGCACTGTTCTTGGAAGTATGTAGCTATGTGTTGTTTTTTTTAGCTTTCCAGGCATGCTGGTAGTTGTAGTTTTGCAACAGCCGGCTTGAAAAAATAAACACTGGTTCAAAATAACTTTCTCTTGAGTTAAAAGCTAAAAAAAAAATTGCGTAGACCACACAGTGCAAGAGCAAAAAAAAAAAAAAAATTATAAAAAATAAATAAAAATGATTGCACGTATAGAAAAAAAAAATAATGTCATTGTTTTTCAAAAATATTCTCGATGCGGTTTCAGGTATCGGGCATCACAGGCAGGAGTGTTTTTGTATTCTGGCAATGGAAATAAAACATTCTTGACCCGTCTGGAATATTTTTTATTTTTGCAGGTTTATATATATATATATATGTGTGTGTGTGTGTGTATATTTATATTCACATTTAGGGATATATATATATAAATATATATATATATATATATATATATATATATATCCACACACATATATATATATATATATATATATATATATATGTATATATAGATAGATATTTATACATTTTGAGATATATATATATATATATATATATATTGCTGCAGACACCTACAGAGGCAGAAAAATGCCAGGCAGGAGGAGTAAGATCAGGTCACATACAGATGTAGCAGAACTGATTGTGATAATGCAGTGTTTTCCAACCAGAGTGCCTCCAGCTGTTGCAAAACTACAACTCCCAGCATGCCCGGACAGCCTTCGGCTGCCCGGGCATGCTGGGAGTTGTAGTTTTGCAACAGCTGGAGACACCCTGGTTGGGAAACACTGATAACGCAATGTGTCATCTGTCAAACTTTGTCACCTCTGCTACATCACATCCTAAATGTGGATACCAACAGACGCCACTATTAGAATGTTACACCTATTAGATACAATGTATCCTCGGGTGTTCAGCTTTTCCGAGATTTAAGCTGCACCTGCCTACAAAGTAATCAGGGGGAAGCTCGGACTGAACTATAAGGAACGTTCCGCCACCCCTTTCGGTGATGTCAGGGTTAATTCGCGTTAGCCAAATTAACCCTTGTCAACGGCTCAATTTTGACTTTGACAAATGAGAGGGGAAGGGCAGGGGAGGGGGGTGAATTGTTTTGTGGAGTCGGGATGAGTGCGGCTACAGGAAAAGTCCGTGACACTGTGTCGGTTTTTCCGACTAGAACACAATTAAATTTCACGCCCGTTCACACCCATCGTATGGAATCGCCGCTGCGTAAATATCACATCCCAAATAGAATTTCTCTTTAATTTTGCCGGACTCGTCGGCCGCGCCGTATTTCCTCAGGTCATTAGCTGGCACCGATTTATTGCGCTCGATCCAACAGACAATATTGACACAAGGGAATGAGAAAAAGCAACGATTCAAGGGTTTGATAAATGCTCCTTGTTTCGGCGCCGTTCTCGCTGAGCTACTATCTGGTCCTTTTGTCAAAATATATCAGATATAAAGAGACGTGTTAGAGCTATCGGGGATCATAAAACTCTCATAACCCGTACAGTACACAACGTGGGACTTTTAGAGCTGAAAGTCTATATATAATATATATATATATATATATATATATATATATATATATAAAACTGTCCACCGGGGGTGATGTAGAGTACAAGAAATGAAATGCTCAAGGCTTCCTCTAGTGGCGTCTTGGAGTAGTACAAGTGGTGGGGGGTTGTTTAGGAAAGAAAGTGTGAGGTATGAATCATAATAAAGATTATTGACATGTTTGGAGAATTTTCTAGACTGACCTTTTTTTTTAGTTTATTAGAATGAATGTTTCACGGTGTATTTTTTATTTTTATATTATTTTGGCTGGACTAATTTACATGGAAAAGTTGTTTGTTTTTCTGACTTTTTCCACTGATCAGAGACGGTATAAGTGTGTGCTCCTATACGGGTGGCTACCGATTCAGTCCAAAAAGGATGAGGGTCTCCAAAACTTGGGAATCTCTTTACTATTCCTGTAGAAACACGCCGAATGCTTGCAACTCCCCCTAACCAGCGAACATGGAGTTAAAGGGGTATTCCAGGAAAAAACTTTTTTTTTATATATATATATCAACTGGCTCCGGAAAGTTAAACAGATTTGTAAATTACTTCTATTAAAAAATCTTAATCCTTCCAATAGTTATTAGCGTCTGAAATTCTCTGTCTAACCTGCTCAATGATGATGTCACGTCCCGGGAGCTGTGCATGATGGGAGAATATCCCCATAGGAGCTGCACAGCTCCCGGGACGTGAGTCATCAGAAATCAGTTAGACAGAAAAAAAAACACTCCACTTCAGAAGCTAATAACTACTGGAAGGATTAAGATTTTTTAATAGAAGTAATTTACAAATCTGTTTAACTTTCCGGAGCCAGTTGATATATATATATAAAAAAAAAGTTTTTTCCTGGAATACCCCTTTAAGTATTACAGGGCTTGTCAAAGTTTCTTCAAGCGCCGCATCTGTCCATGAGTTGAGTCTCGATTAAAAATTCCACTAAATAAATGAGAGCTGCAATACCGCCAACTAACTGCAGAAAGGTGTGGTGCTATATTTGGGAGGAAACTGCCAACGTTTCCTAATCCTGGACAATTCCATTAACAATCAATACTGGTTCAGGATCAAAAGGTTGTGGGTTTTCTTATATCAACTTATTTAAGAAATTGCTAGGTTAGCAGAGCTATCAGTAAGTACTATAAAACCATAGTGTTGAGCGGCATAGGCCATATTCGAATTCGCGATATTTCACGAATATACGGACGAATATTCGTCATATATTCGCTAAATTCGCATATGCGTAATATTCGCTTTTTTTTCGCATAGGCGAAAATTCGCATATGTGAAAATTTATGAACTTTATATGTATGTTGCTAATCTCCAACAACTGTATTTGCATCATTCTCATTGGCCCACAAGCTAAAAGAAGGGAGGGATCAATATGCGCGAATATTTGCCCGGAGGTCTCACATAGTAGTATCAGAGCTTTCTTTACACAACACAAGCTGGAAACAGAGAGGGATAATCACTGTGATGTGTACTGTGAAAAAAAATAAACGAATATTCATAATTTCTAATATATAGTGCTATATTCGCGAATATGCGATATTCGCGAATAAAATTCGAATTGCGAATATTCGTGAGCAACACTATAAAACCACCCCAGTGTACACTATAATTTTATAACTGCTATATACTATAAAAAATATAACTATTATAATCCTGCCATTTATGTACAAGATTATAACTACTATAATACTGTCTCCTGTATACAAGAATAGAACTACTATAATACTGCTCCTATATACAAGAATAGAACTACTATAATACTGCTCCTATATACAAGAATAGAACTACTATAATACTGCTCCTATATACAAGAATAGAACTACTATAATACTGCTCCTATATACAAGAATATAACTACTATAATACTGCACCTATATACAAGAATAGAACTACTATAATACTGCTCCTATATACAAGAATAGAACTACTATAATACTGCTCCTATATACAAGAATAGAACTACTATAATACTGCTCCTATATACAAGAATAGAACTACTATAATACTGCTCCTATATACAAGAATATAACTACTATAATACTGCCCCTATATACAAGAATATAACTACTATAATACTGCTATCTATATACAAGAATATAACTACTATAATACTGCTCCTATATACAAGAATATAACTACTATAATACTGATCCTATATACAAGAATATAACTACTATAATACTGCTCCTATATACAAGAATATAACTACTATAATACTGCTCCTATATACAAGAATATAACTACTATAATACTGCCTCCTATATACAAGAATATAACTACTATAATACTGTCTCCCATATACAAGAATATAACTACTATAATACTGCTCCTATATACAAGAATATAACTACTATAATACTGCTCCTATATACAAGAATATAACTACTACAATACTGCTCCTATATACAAGAATATAACTACTACAATGCTACTCCTATATATAAGAATATAACTACTATAATACTGCTCCTATATACAAGAATATAACTGCTATAATACTGCTCCTATATACAATAATATATCTACTATAATACTGCTCCTATATACAAGAATATAACTACTATAATACTGCTCCTTTACACAAGAATATAGCTACTATAATACTGCTCCTATATACAAGAATATAACTACTATAATACTGCTCCTATATACAAGAATATAACTACTATAATACTGCCCCTATATACAAGACTATAACTACTATAATACTGCTTCTATATACTAGAATATAACTACTATAATACTGTTCCTATGTACAGGAATATAACTATTATAATACTACCCCCTATATACAAGAATATAACTACTATAATACTGCTCCTATATACAAGAATATAACTACTATAATACTGCTCCCATATACAAGAATATAACTACTATAATACTGCTTCTATATAGAAGAATATAACTACTATAATACTGCTCCTATAAACAAGAATATAACTAATATAATACTGCTCCTATATATAAGAATATAACTACTATAATACTGCTCCTATATACAATAATATAACTACTATAATACTGCTCCTATATACAAGAATATAACTTCTATAATACTGTCTCCTATATACAAGAATAGAACTACTATAATACTGCTCCTATATACAAGAATATATCTACTATAATACTGCTCCTATATACAAGAATATAACTACTATAACACTGCTCCTATACCCAAGAATATAACTACTATAATACTGCTCTTATATACAAGAATATAACTACTATAATACTGCTCCTTTATACAAGAATATAACTACTATAATACTGCCCCCTATATACAATAATATAACTACTATAATACTGCTCCTATATACAAGAATATAACTACTATAATACTGCTCCTATATACAAGAAAAGAACTACTATAATACTGTCTCCTATATACAAGAATAGAACTACTATAATACTGCTCCTATATACAAGAATATATCTACTATAATACTGCTCCTATAAACAAGAATATAACTACTATAATACTGCTCCTATATACAAGAATATAACTACTATAATACTGCTCCTTTATACAAGAATATAACTACTATAATACTGCTCCTATATACAAGAATATAACTTCTATAATACTGTCTCCTATATACAAGAATAGAACTACTATAATACTGCTCCTATATACAAGAATATATCTACTATAATACTGCTCCTATAAACAAGAATATAACTACTATAATACTGCTCCTATATACAAGAATATAACTACTATAATACTGCTCCTTTATACAAGAATATAACTACTATAATACTGCTCCTATATACAAGAATATAACTACTATAATACTGCTCCTATATACAAGAATATAACTACTATAATACTGCCCCCTATTATACAATAATATAACTACTATAATACTGCTCCTATATACAAGAATATAACTTCTATAATACTGTCTGCTATATACAAGAATAGAACTACTATAATACTGCTCCTATATACAAGAATATATCTACTATAATACTGCTCCTATATACAAGAATATAACTACTATAATACTGCTCCTATATACAAGAATATAACTACTATAATACTGCTCCTTTATACAAGAATATAACTACTTGTTACGCCGAGCGCTCCGGGTCCCCGCTCCTCCCCGGAGCGCTCGCAACTTCCTCGCATTTGCAGCGCCCCGGACAGACCTGCTGTCCGGGTGCGCTGCAATGTCTCTCTAAGCCGGGATGCGATTCGCGATGCGGGAGGTGCCCGGTCGCGATGCGCATCCCGGCTCCCGTACCTGACTCGCTCCCCGTCGGTCTTGTCCCGGCGCGCGCGGCCCCGCACCTTAGGGCGCGCGCGCGCCGGGTCTCTGCAATTTAAAGGGCCACTGCGCCACTGATTGGCGTAGCAGGCTTAATTAGTGTGTTCACCTGTGCATTCCCTATTTATACATCACTTCCCCTGCACTCCCTTGCCGGATCTTGTTGCCATTGTGCCAGTGAAAGCGTTTCCTTGTGTGTTCCTAGCCTGTGTTCCAGACCTCCTGCCGTTGCCCCTGACTACGATCCTTGCTGCCTGCCCCGACCTTCTGCTACGTCCGACCTTGCTCTTGTCTACTCCCTTGTACCGCGCCTATCTTCAGCAGTCAGAGAGGTTGAGCCGTTGCTGGTGGATACGACCTGGTTGCTACCGCCGCTGCAAGACCATCCCGCTTTGCGGCGGGCTCTGGTGAATACCAGTAGCAACTTAGAACCGGTCCACCAACACGGTCCACGCCAATCCCTCTCTGGCACAGAGGATCCACCTCCAGCCAGCCGAATCGTGACAGTAGATCCGGCCATGGATCCCGCTGAAGTCCCACTGCCAGTTGTCGCCGACCTCACCACGGTGGTCGCCCAGCAGTCGCAACAGATAGCGCAACAAGGCCACCAGCTGTCTCAACTGACCGTGATGCTACAGCAGCTATTACCACAGCTCCAGCAATCTTCTCCTCCGCCAGCTCCTGCACCTCCTCCGCAGCGAGTGGCCGCTTCCGGCTTACGATTATCCTTGCCGGATAAATTTGATGGGGACTCTAAGTTTTGCCGTGGCTTTCTTTCACAATGTTCCCTGCACTTGGAGATGATGTCGGACCAGTTTCCTACTGAAAGGTCTAAGGTGGCTTTCGTAGTCAGCCTTCTGTCTGGGAAAGCTCTGTCATGGGCCACATCGCTCTGGGACCGCAATGACCCTGTCACTGCCTCTGTACACTCCTTCTTCACGGAGATTCGAAGTGTCTTTGAGTAACCTGCCCGAGCCTCTTCTGCTGAGACTGCCCTGCTGAACCTGGTCCAGGGTAATTCTTCTGTTGGCGAGTACGCCATCCAATTCCGTACTCTTGCCTCCGAATTATCCTGGAATAATGAGGCCCTCTGCGCGACCTTTAAAAAAGGCCTATCCAGCAACATTAAAGATGTTCTGGCCGCACGAGAAATTCCTGCTAACCTGCATGAACTCATTCATCTTGCCACTCGCATTGACATGCGTTTTTCCGAAAGGCGTCAGGAGCTCCGCCAAGATATGGACTTTGTTCGCACGAGGCGGTTTCTCTCCCCGGCTCCTCTCTCCTCTGGTCCTCTGCAATCCGTTCCTGTGCCTCCCGCCGTGGAGGCTATGCAGGTCGACCGGTCTCGCTTGACACCTCAAGAGAGGACACGACGCCGCATGGAGAACCTTTGCCTGTACTGTGCCAGTACCGAACACTTCTTGAAGGATTGTCCTATCCGTCCTCCCCGCCTGGAAAGACGTACGCTGATTCCGCACAAAGGTGAGACAGTTTTTGATGTCAACTCTGCTTCTCCACGCCTTACTGTGCCTGTGCGGACATCTTCCTCTACCTTCTCCTTCTCTGCTGTGGCCTTCCTGGATTCCGGATCTGCAGGAAATTTTATTTTGGCCTCTCTCATCAACAGGTTCAACATCCCGGTGACCAGTCTCGCCAGACCCCTCTACATCAATTCTGTTAACAATGAAAGATTGGACTGTACCGTGCGTTACCGCACGGAACCTCTCCTAATGTGGATCGGACCTCATCACGAAAAAATTGAATTTTTGGTCCTCTCCAACTGCACCTCTGAAATTCTTCTTGGATTACCGTGGCTTCAACGCCATTCCCCAACCCTTGATTGGTCCACAGGAGAAATCAAGAACTGGGGTACTTCTTGTCTCAAGGACTGTCTTAAACCGGTTCCCAGTACTCCCTGCCGTGACCCTGTGGTTCCCCCTGTATCCGATCTTCCTAAGGCTTATATGGACTATGCTGACGTCTTTTGCAAGAAGCAAGCTGAGACTTTACCCCCTCACAGGCCTTATGACTGTCCTATTGACCTCCTCCCGGGTACTACTCCACCCCGGGGCAGAATCTATCCTCTGTCTGCTCCAGAGACTCTTGCCATGTCAGAGTACATCCAGGAAAATTTAAAAAAAGGGCTTTATCCGCAAATCCTCCTCTCCTGCCGGAGCTGGATTTTTTTTTGTGTCCAAAAAAGATGGCTCCCTACGCCCTTGCATTGACTACCGCGGACTTAATAAAATCACGGTAAAAAAACGCTACCCCTTACCTCTTATCTCGGAACTCTTTGATCGCCTACAAGGTGCCCACATCTTTACCAAACTGGACTTAAGGGGGGCTTATAATCTCATCCGCATCAGGGAGGGGGACGAATGGAAGACTGCATTTAACACCAGAGATGGACACTTTGAGTATCTGGTCATGCCCTTTGGCCTGTGCAACGCCCCTGCCGTCTTCCAAGACTTTGTTAATGAAATTTTTCGTGATCTCTTATATTCCTGTGTTGTGGTTTATCTGGACGATATTCTGATTTTTTCTGCCAACTTAGAAGAACACCGCCAGCATGTCCGCATGGTTCTTCAGAGACTTCGGGACAATCAACTTTATGCCAAAATGGAGAAATGTCTGTTTGAATGTCAATCTCTTCCTTTCCTAGGATACTTGGTCTCTGGCCAGGGACTACAAATGGACCCAGATAAACTCTCTGCCGTCTTAGATTGGCCACGCCCCTCCGGACTCCGTGCTATCAAACGTTTTTTGGGGTTTGCCAATTATTACAGACAATTTATTCCACACTTTTCCACTATTGTGGCTCCTATCGTGGCTTTAACCAAGAAAAATGCCAATCCCAAGTCCTGGTCTCCACAAGCGGAAGACGCATTTAAACATCTCAAGTCTGCCTTTTCTTCTGCTCCCGTGCTCTCCAGACCTGACCCATCTAAACCCTTCCTATTGGAGGTAGATGCCTCCTCAGTGGGAGCTGGAGCTGTCCTTCTACAAAAAAATTCTTCCGGGCATGCTGTTACTTGTGGGTTTTTTTCTAGGACCTTCTCCCCGGCGGAGAGAAACTATTCCATCGGGGATCGAGAACTACTGGCCATTAAATTGGCGCTTGAGGAATGGAGGCATCTGCTGGAGGGATCAAAATTTCCAGTTATCATATACACTGATCCCAGAACCTCTCCTATCTCCAGTCTGCCCAACGACTGAACCCTCGCCAGGCCAGGAGGTCGTTGTTCTTTGCCCGTTTTAACTTTGAAATTCATTTTCGCCCTGCTGACAAGAACATTAGGGCCGATGCCCTCTCTCGTTCCTCGGATGCCTCGGAAGTAGAGGTCTCTCCGCAACACATCATTCCTCCGGACTGTCTGATCTCCACTTCTCCAGCCTCCATCAGGCAAACTCCTCCAGGGAAGACCTTCGTTTCTCCACGCCAGCGTCTCGGGATTCTCAAATGGGGACACTCCTCCCACCTCGCAGGCCATGCGGGCATCAAAAAATCCTTGCAACTCATCTCTCGTTTTTATTGGTGGCCGACTCTGGAGACGGATGTTGTTGATTTTGTGCGGGCCTGTACTGTCTGTGCCCGGGATAAGACTCCTCGCCAGAAGCCTGGTCTCCTTCATCCTCTGCCTGTTCCCGAACAGCCTTGGTCACAGATTGGTATGGACTTTATTACAGACTTGCCCTCATCCCGTGGCAACACAGTTGTTTGGGTGGTCGTTGATCGATTTTCCAAGATGGCACATTTTATTCCTCTTCCTGGTCTTCCTTCAGCGCCTCAGTTGGCAAAGCAATTTTTTGTACACATTTTTCGCCTTCATGGATTGCCCACGCATATCGTCTCGGATAGAGGCGTCCAATTCGTGTCTAAATTCTGGAGGGCCCTCTGTAAACAGCTCAAGATTAAATTAAACTTCTCTTCTTCTTATCATCCCCAATCCAATGGGCAAGTAGAAAGAATTAATCAGGTCCTGGGTGACTATTTACGGCATTTTGTTTCCTCCCGCCAGGATGACTGGGCAGATCTTCTACCATGGGCCGAATTCTCATACAACTTCAGAGACTCCGAATCTTCTGCTAAGTCCCCATTTTTCGTGGTGTACGGCCGTCACCCTCTTCCCCCCCTCCCTACTCCCTTGCCCTCTGGTTTGCCCGCTGTGGATGAAGTGACTCGTGATCTTTCCACCATATGGAAAGAGACCCAAAATTCTCTTTTACAGGCTTCATCCCGGATGAAAAGATTTGCCGATAAGAAAAGAAGAACTCCCCCCATTTTTGCTCCCGGAGACAAGGTATGGCTCTCTGCTAAATATGTCCGCTTTCGTGTCCCCAGTTACAAACTGGGACCACGCTATCTTGGTCCTTTCAAAGTCTTGTGCCAGATTAACCCTGTCTCTTACAAACTCCTTCTTCCTCCTTCTCTTCGTATTCCCAATGCCTTCCATGTCTCTCTCCTTAAACCACTCATCATTAACCGCTTCTCTCCCAAACTTGTTTCTCCCACTCCTGTATCCGGTTCTTCTAACGTCTTCTCCGTGAAGGAGATTCTGGCCTCCAAGACGGTCAGAGGAGAAAATTTTTTTTGGGTGGATTGGGAAGGCTGTGGTCCAGAAGAGAGATCCTGGGAACCTGAGGACAACATCCTAGACAAAAGTCTTGTTCTCAGGTTCTCAGGCTCCAAGAAGAGGGGGAGACCCAAGGGGGGGGGTACTGTTACGCCGAGCGCTCCGGGTCCCCGCTCCTCCCCGGAGCGCTCGCAACTTCCTTGCATTTGCAGCGCCCCGGTCAGACCTGCTGTCCGGGTGCGCTGCAATGTCTCTCTCAGCCGGGATGCGATTCGCGATGCCTCCCGGCTCCCGTACCTGACTCGCTCCCCGTCGGTCTTGTCCCGGCGCGCGCGGCCCCGCTCCTTAGGGCGCGCGCGCGCCGGGTCTCTGCAATTTAAAGGGCCACTGCGCCACTGATTGGCGCAGCAGGCTTAATTAGTGTGTTCACCTGTGCATTCCCTATTTATACATCACTTCCCCTGCACTCCCTTGCCGGATCTTGTTGCCATTGTGCCAGTGAAAGCGTTCCTTGTGTGTTCCTAGCCTGTGTTCCAGACCTCCTGCCGTTGCCCCTGACTATGATCCTTGCTGCCTGCCCTACCCTTCTGCTACGTCCGACCTTGCTCCTGTCTACTCCCTTGTACCGCGCCTATCTTCAGTAGTGTTGAGCGGCATAGGCCATATTCGAATTCGCGAATATTCGCGAATATATGGACGAATATTCGTCATATATTCGCGAATATTCGCATATTCGTTATATTATCGTTTTATTTTCGCATATGCGAATATTCGCGTATGCGAAAATTAACATATGTGAATATTAGCATATAAAAAATTAGTATACGCGAAAATTCGCATATGCAAAAATGCGCATATGCTAATTTTCGCATATGCGAATTTTCGCGCGCCAGTCTCACACAGTAGTATTAGAGCCTTCTTTACACCGGGCAAGCGGGAAGCAGAGAGGGGTGATCACTGTGATGTGTACTGTGAAGAAAAAAAACAAAAACGAATATTCGTAATTACGAATATATAGCGCTATATTCGCGAAATTCGCGAATTCGCGAATATGCGATATTCGCGAATAATATTCGAATTGCGAATATTCGCGAGCAACACTAATCTTCAGCAGTCAGAGAGGTTGAGCCGTTGCTGGTGGATACGACCTGGTTGCTACCGCCGCTGCAAGCCCATCCCGCTTTGCGGCGGGCTCTGGTGAATACCAGTAGCAACTTAGAACCGGTCCACCAACACGGTCCACGCCAATCCCTCTCTGGCACAGAGGATCCACCTCCAGCCAGCCGAATCGTGACACTACTATAATACTGCTCCTATATACAAGAATATAACTACTATAATACTGCTCCTATATACAAGAATATAACTACTATAATACTGCCCCCTATATACAATAATATAACTACTATAATACTGCTCCTATATAAAAGAATATAACTTCTATAATACTGTCTCCTATATACAAGAATAGAACTACTATAATACTGCTACTATATACAAGAATATATCTACTATAATACTGCTCCTATATACAAGAATATAACTACTATAATACTGCTCCTATATACAAGAATATAGCTACTATAATACTGCTCCTTTATACAAGTATATAACTACTATAATACTGCTCCTATATACAAGAATATAACTACTATAATACTGCCTCCTATATACAAGAATATAACTACTATAATACTGCCTCCTATATACAAGAATATAACTACTATAATACTGCTCCTATATACAAGAATATAACTACTATAATACTGCTCCTATATACAAGAATATAACTACTATAATACTGCTCCTATATACAAGAATATAACTACTATAATACTGCCCCCTATATACAAGAATATAACTACTATAATACTGCTCCTATATACAAGAATATAACTACTATAATACTGCTCCTATATACAAGAATATAACTACTATAATACTGCTCCTATATACAAGAATATAACTACTATAATACTGCCTCCTATATACAAGAATATAACTAATATAATACTGCTTCTATATACAAGAATATAACTACTATAATACTGCTCCTATATACAAGAATATAACTACTATAATGCTACTCCTATATACAAGAATATAACTACTATAATACTGCTCCTATATACAAGAATATAACTACTATAATACTGCTCCTATATACAAGAATATATCTACTATAATACTGCTCCTATAAACAAGAATATAACTACTATAATACTGCTCCTATATACAAGAATATAACTACTATAATACTGCTACTTTATACAAGAATATAACTACTATAATACTGCTCCTATATACAAGAATATAACTACTATAATACTGCTCCTTTATACAAGAATATAACTACTATAATACTGCTCCTATATACAAGAATATAACTACTATAATACTGCTCCTATATACAAGAATATAACTACTATAATACTGCCCCTATATACAATAATATAACTACTATAATACTGTTCCTATATACAAGAATATAACTTCTATAATACTGTCTGCTATATACAAGAATAGAACTACTATAATACTGCTCCTATATACAAGAATATATCTACTATAATACTGCTCCTATATACAAGAATATAACTACTATAATACTGCTCCTATATTCAAGAATATAACTACTATAATACTGCTCCTTTATACAAGAATATAACTACTATAATACTGCTCCTATATACAAGAATATAACTACTATAATACTGCTCCTATATACAAGAATATAACTACTATAATACTGCCCCCTATATACAATAATATAACTACTATAATACTGCTCCTATATAAAAGAATATAACTTCTATAATACTGTCTCCTATATACAAGAATAGAACTACTATAATACTGCTACTATATACAAGAATATATCTACTATAATACTGCTCCTATATACAAGAATATAACTACTATAATACTGCTCCTATATACTAGAATATAGCTACTATAATACTGCTCCTTTATACAAGAATATAACTACTATAATACTGCTCCTATATACAAGAATATAACTACTATAATACTGCCTCCTATATACAAGAATATAACTACTATAATACTGCCTCCTATATACAAGAATATAACTACTATAATACCGCTCCTATATACAAGAATATAACTACTATAATACTGCTCCTATATACAAGAATATAACTACTATAATACTGCTCCTATATACAAGAATATAACTACTATAATACTGCTCCTATATACAAGAATATAACTACTATAATACTGCCCCCTATATACAAGAATATAACTACTATAATACTGCTCCTATATACAAGAATATAACTACTATAATACTGCTCCTATATACAAGAATATAACTACTATAATACTGCTCCTATATACAAGAATATAACTACTATAATACTGCCTCCTATATACAAGAATATAACTACTATAATACTGCTTCTATATACAAGAATATAACTACTATAATACTGCTCCTATATACAAGAATATAACTACTATAATGCTACTCCTATATACAAGAATATAACTACTATAATACTGCTCCTATATACAAGAATATAACTACTATAATACTGCTCCTATATACAAGAATATATCTACTATAATACTGCTCCTATAAACAAGAATATAACTACTATAATACTGCTCCTATATACAAGAATATAACTATTATAATACTGCTACTTTATACAAGAATATAACTACTATAATACTGCTCCTATATACAAGAATATAACTACTATAATACTGCTCCTTTATACAAGAATATAACTACTATAATACTGCTCCTATATACAAGAATATAACTACTATAATACTGCTCCTATATACAAGAATATAACTACTATAATACTGCTCCTTTATACAAGAATATAACTACTATAATACTGCTCCTATATACAAGAATATAACTACTATAATACTGCTCCTATATACAAGAATATAACTACTATAATACTGCCCCCTATATACAATAATATAACTACTATAATACTGCTCCTATATAAAAGAATATAACTTCTATAATACTGTCTCCTATATACAAGAATAGAACTACTATAATACTGCTCCTATATACAAGAATATATCTACTATAATACTGCTCCTATATACAAGAATATAACTACTATAATACTGCTCCTTTATACAAGAATATAACTACTATCATACTGCTCCTATATACAAGAATATAACTACTATAATACTGCTCCTATATACAAGAATATAACTACTATAATACTGCTCCTTTATACAAGAATATAACTACTATAATACTGCTCCTATATACAAGAATATAACTACTATAATTCTGCTCCTATATACAAGAATATAACTACTATAATACTGCTCCTATATACAAGAATATAACTACTATAATACTGCCCCCTATATACAAGAATATAACTACTATAATACTGCCTCCTATATACAAGAATATAACTACTATAATACTGCCTCCTATATACAAGAATATAACTACTATAATACCGCTCCTATATACAAGAATATAACTACTATAATACTGCTCCTATATACAAGAATATAACTACTATAATACTGCTCCTATATACAAGAATATAACTACTATAATACTGCTCCTATATACAAGAATATAACTACTATAATACTGCCCCCTATATACAAGAATATAACTACTATAATACTGCCTCCTATATACAAGAATATAACTACTATAATACTGCTCCTATATACAAGAATATAACTACTATAATACTGCTCCTATATACAAGAATATAACTACTATAATACTGCTCCTATATACAAGAATATAACTACTATAATACTGCCTCCTATATACAAGAATATAACTACTATAATGCTACTCCTATATACAAGAATATAACTTCTATAATAATGATCCTATATACAAGAATATAACTACTATAATACTGCTTCTATATACAAGAATATAACTACTATAATACTGCTCCTATATACAAGAATATAACTACTATAATGCTACTCCTATATACAAGAATATAACTTCTATAATAATGATCCTATATACAAGAATATAACTACTATAATACTGCTCCTATATACAAGAATATAACTACTATAATACTGCTCCTTTATACATGAATATAACTGCTATAATGCTCTGGTTTAGGCGGGGTGTCACTCTGGTTTAGGCGGGGTGCCGCTCTGGTTTAGGCGGGGTGTTGCTCTTGTTTCGGCGGGGTGTCTCTCTTGTTAAGCTGGGGTGTCCCTCTGGTTTAGGCGGGGTGTCGCTCTGGTTTAGGCGGGGTGTCCTCTGGTTAAGGCGGGGTGTTGCTCTGGTTTCGGCGGGGTGTCCTCTGGTTTAGGCGGGTGTCCTCTGATTTAGGCGGGGTGTCCCTCTGGTTTAGGCGGGGTGTCACACTGGTTTAGGCGGGGTCTCGCTCTGGTTTAGGTGGGTGTCCTCTGGTTTAGGCGGGGTGTTGCTCTGGTTTAGGCAGGGTGTTGCTTTGGTTTAGGCAGGGTGTTGCTCTGGTTTAGGAGGGGTGTCACACTGGTTTAGGCGGGGTGTTGCTCTGGTTTAGGCGGGGTGTTGCTCTGGTTTAGGCAGGGTGTTGCTCTGGTTTAGGCGGGGTGTTGCTCTGGTTTAGGCAGGGTGTTGCTTTGGTTAGGCGGGGTGTTGCTCTGGTTTAGGCAGGGTGTTGCTTTGGTTAGGCGGGGTGTTGCTCTGGTTTAGGCAGGGTGTTGCTTTGGTTTAGGCGCGGTGTCACACTGGTTTAGGCGGGGTGTCCTCTGGTTTAGGCGGGATGTCCTCTGGTTTAGGTGGGGTGTCCTATGGTTTAGGCGGGGTGTTGCTTTGGTTTAGGCGGGGTGTCACACTGGTTTAGGTTGCTCTGGTTTAGGCGGGGTGTTGCTCTGCTTTAGGCGGGGTGTTGCTCTGGTTTAGGTGGGGTGTTGCTCTGGTTTAGGCGGGGTGTCCTCTGGTTTAGGCGGGGTGTCCTCTGGTTTAGGCGGGTGTCACTCTGGTTTAGGCGGGGTGTCGCACTGGTTTAGGCGGGGTGTTGCTCTGGTTTAGGTGGGGTGTTGCTCTGGTTTAGGCAGGGTGTTGCTTTGGTTTAGGCGGGGTGTTGCTCTGGTTTAGGCAGGGTGTTGCTTTGGTTTAGGCGGGGTGTCACACTGGTTTAGGCGGGGTGTCCTCTGGTTTAGGCGGGGAGTCCTCTGGTTTAGGCGGGGTGTTGCTTTGGTTTAGGCAGGGTGTTGCTCTGGTTTAGGCGGGGTGTTGCTCTGGTTTAGGCAGGGTGTTGCTCTGGTTTAGTCGGGGTGTCGCACTGGTTTAGGCAGGGTGTCGCTCTGGTTTAGGCGGGTGTCGCTCTGATTTAGGCGGGTGTGGCTCTGGTTTAGGCGGGGTGCCGCATCGCCTTAAGCTTGTTTTACACTCTTTCTCTCCTTCCATGGATGTGGGTTATGGTTTCCATTAGAGCAGCAGATGGGGATCAGATACATTTGGCTTCCAATGCTGAGGAAACTATTTGTATTCGGTTCTATACATAGAAGTGTCTGTATGTTGCAGATTTCTGTGGGATCGCAGTGCGGGTCGTTCTTCATCGGGACAGATATTATTACAGCAGGAATTTTATGCAAAATACCGTAAACAAAGACACAGTGACCTAATAACTATGTATAAATATATCAGGGGGGATACAGAGATCTATCTATACCCAGGGGGGTGTCCTCTACACCAGGGGTCTCCAAACTGTGGAGCCTCAGCTGCTGCAAAACTACAACTCTCAGCCTGCCCAGACAGCCAATGGCTGACCAGGCATGCTGGGTGTTGTAGTTTTGCAACACCTGGAGTTCCAGAGTTTTGAAATATCACTATGTGTATTATCCCTGTACTGTGACATCACTGTATTATCCCTGTACTGTGACATCACTGTATTATCCCTGTACTGTGACATCACTGTGTATTATCCCTGTACTGTGACATCACTGTGTGTATTATCCTTGTACTGTGACATCACTGTGTATATTATCCCTGTACTGTGACATCACTGTGTGTATTATCCCTGTACTGTGACATCACTGTGTGTATTATTTCTGTACTGTGACATCACTGTGTGTATTATCCCTGTACTGTGACATCACTGTGTGTATTATCCCTGTACTGTGACATCACTGTGTGTATTATCCCTGTACTGTGACATCACTGTGTGTATTATCCCTGTACTGTGACATCACTGTGTGTATTATCCCTGTACTGTGACATCACTGTGTGTATTATCTCTGTACTGTGACATCACTGTGTATTATCCCTGTACTGTGACATCACTGTATTATCCCTGTACTGTGACATCACTGTGTATTATCCCTGTACTGTGACATCACTGTGTGTATTATCTCTGTACTGTGACATCACTGTGTATTATCCCTGTACTGTGACATCACTGTGTGTAGTATCCCTGTACTGTGACATCACTGTGTGTAGTATCCCTGTACTGTGACATCACTGTGTATATTATCCCTGTACTGTGACATCACAGTGTGTATTATCCCTGTACTGTGACATCACTGTGTGTAGTATCCCTCTACTGTGACATCACTGTGTATTATCCCTGTACTGTGACATCACCGTGTATTATCCCTATACTGTGACATCACTGTGTATTATCCCTGTACTGTGACATCACTGTGTGTATTATCCCTGTACTGTGACATCACTGTGTATTATCCCTGTACTGTGACATCACTGTGTATTATACCTGTACTGTGACATAACTGTGTATTATCCCTGTACTGTGACATCACTGTGTGTAGTATCCCTGTACTGTGACATCACTGTGTGTATTATCCCTGTACTGTGACATCACTGTGTGTATTATCTCTGTACTGTGACATCACTGTGTATTATCCCTGTACTGTGACATCACTGTGTGTATTATCTCTGTACTGTGACATCACTGTGTATATTATCTCTGTACTGTGACATCACTGTGTATTATCCCTGTACTGTGACATAACTGTGTGTATTATCCCTGCACTGTGACATCTCTGTGTATTATCCCTGTACTGTGACATCACTGTGTATTATCCCTGTACTGTGACATCACTGTGTATTATCCCTGTACTGTGACCATCACTGTGTATTATCCCTGTACTGTGAAATCACTGTATGTATTATCCCTGTACTGTGACATCTCTGTGTATTATCCCTGTACTGTGACATCACTGTGTATTATCCCTGTACTGTGACATCACTGTGTATTATCTCTGTACTGTGACATCACTGTGTATATTACCCCTGTACTGTGACATCACTGTGTGTATTATCTCTGTACTGTGACATCACTGTGTATATTACCCCTGTACTGTGACATCACTGTGTGTATTATCTCTGTACTGTGACATCACTGTGTATATTATCTCTGTACTGTGACATCACTGTGTGTATTATCCCTGTACTGTGACATAACTGTGTGTATTATCCCTGTACTGTGACATCTCTGTGTATTATCCCTGTACTGTGACATCACTGTGTATAATCCCTGTACTGTGACATGTATGTATTATCCCTGTACTGTGACATCTCTGTGTATTATCCCTGTACTGTGACATCACTGTGTATTATCCCTGTACTGTGACATCACTGTGTATTATCTCTGTACTGTGACATCACTGTGTATATTACCCCTGTACTGTGACATCACTGTGTGTATTATCTCTGTACTGTGACATCACTGTGTATATTACCCCTGTACTGTGACATCACTGTGTGTATTATCCCTGTACTGTGACATCACTGTGTGTATTATCCCTGTACTGTGACATCACTATGTGTATTATCCATGTACTGTGACATCACTGTGTGTATTATTCCTGTACTGTGACATCACTGTGTATTATCACTGTACTGTGACATCACTGTGTGTATTATCCCTGTACTGTGACATCACTGTGTATTATCCCTGTACTGTGACATCACTGTGTGTATTATCCCTGTACTGTGACATCACTGTGTATTATCCCTGTACTGTGACATCACTGTGTGTATTATCCCTGTACTGTGACATCACTGTGTGTATTATCCCTGTACTGTGACATCACTGTGTATTATCCCTCTACTGTGACATCACTCTGTGTATTATCCTGTACTGTGACATCACTGTGTGTATTATCCCTGTACTGTGACATCACTGTGTGTATTATCCCTGTACTGTGACATCACTGTGTGTATTATTTCTGTACTGTGACATCACTGTGTATTATCCCTGTACTGTGACATCACTGTGTGTATTATCCCTGTACTGTGACATCACTGTGTGTATTATCCCTGTACTGTGACATCACTGTGTGTATTATCCCTGTACTGTGACATCACTGTGTATATTATCTCTGTACTGTGACATCACTGTGTGTATTATCCCTGTACTGTGACATAACTGTGTGTATTATCCCTGTACTGTGACATCTCTGTGTATTATCCCTGTACTGTGACATCACTGTGTATAATCCCTGTACTGTGACATCACTGTGTATTATCCCTGTACTGTGACCATCACTGTGTATTATCCCTGTACTGTGACATCACTGTATGTATTATCCCTGTACTGTGACATCTCTGTGTATTATCCCTGTACTGTGACATCACTGTGTATTATCCCTGTACTGTGACATCACTGTGTATTATCTCTGTACTGTGACATCACTGTGTATATTACCCCTGTACTGTGACATCACTGTGTGTATTATCTCTGTACTGTGACATCACTGTGTATATTACCCCTGTACTGTGACATCACTGTGTGTATTATCCCTGTACTGTGACATCACTGTGTGTATTATCCCTGTACTGTGACATCACTATGTGTATTATCCATGTACTGTGACATCACTGTGTGTATTATTCCTGTACTGTGACATCACTGTGTATTATCACTGTACTGTGACATCACTGTGTGTATTATCCCTGTACTGTGACATCACTGTGTATTATCCCTGTACTGTGACATCACTGTGTGTATTATCCCTGTACTGTGACATCACTGTGTATTATCCCTGTACTGTGACATCACTGTGTGTATTCTCCCTGTACTGTGACATCACTGTGTGTATTATCCCTGTACTGTGACATCACTGTGTATTATCCCTCTACTGTGACATCACTCTGTGTATTATCCTGTACTGTAACATCAATGTGTGTATTATCCCTGTACTGTGACATCACTGTGTGTATTATCCCTGTACTGTGACATTATTGTGTGTATTATTCCTGTACTGTGACATCACTGCGTATATATTATCTCTGTACTGTGACATCACTGTGTATTATCTCTATACTGTGACATCACTGTGTGTATTATCCATCTACTGTGACATCACTGTGTATTATCCCTGTACTGTGACATCACTGTGTGTATTATCCCTGTACTGTGACATCACTGTGTGTATTATCCCTGTACTGTGACATCACTGTCTGTATTATCCCTGTTCTGTGACATCACTGTGTATTATCCCTGTACTGTGACATCACTGTGTATATTATCCCTGTACTGTGACATCACTGTGTATTATCCCTGTACTGTGACATCACTGTGTGTATTATCCCTGTACTGTGACATCACTGTGTATATTATCTCTGTACTGTGACATCACTGTGTGTATTATCCCTGTACTGTGACATCACTGTGTGCATTATCCCTGTACTGTGACATCACTGTGTGTATTAGCCCTGTACTGTGACATCACTGTGTATATTATCCCTGTACTGTGACATCACTGTGTATTATCCCTGTACTGTGACATCACTGTGTATTATCCCTGTACTGTGACATCACTGTGTATTATCCCTGTACTGTGACATCACTGTGTGTATTATCCCTGCACTGTGACATCACTGTGTGTATTATCCCTGTACTGTGACATCACTGTGTGTATTAGCCCTGTACTGTGACATCACTGTGTGTATTAGCCCTGTACTGTGACATCACTGTGTGTATTATCCCTGTACTGTGACATCTCTGTGTGTATTATCCCTGTACTGTGACATCTCTGTGTGTATTATCCCTGTACTGTGACATCACTGTGTGTATTATCCCTGTACTGTGACATCACTGTGTGTATTATCCCTGTACTGTGACATCACTGTGTGTATTATCCCTGTACTGTGACATCACTGTGTATTATCCCTGTACTGTGACATCACTGTGTATTATCCCTGTACTGTGACATCACTGTGTATTATCCCTGTACTGTGACATCACTGTGTGTATTATCCCTGTACTGTGACATCACTCTGTATTATCCCTGTACTGTGACATCACTGTGTATTATCCCTGTACTGTGACATCACTGTGTGTATTATCCCTGTACTGTGACATTACTGTGTGTATTATCTCTGTACTGTGACATCACTGTGTATATTATCCCTGTACTGTGACATCACTGTGTATTATCCCTGTACTGTGACATCACTGTTTATTATCCTGTACTGTGACATCACTGTGTGTATTATCTCTGTACTGTGACATCACTGTGTATATTATCCCTGTACTGTGACATCACTGTGTATTATCCCTGTACTGTGACATCACTGTGTATTATCTCTGTACTGTGACATCACTGTGTATTATTCCTGTACTGTGACATCACTGTGTGTATTATCCCTGTACTGTGAGATCACTGTGTGTTATCCCTGTACTGTGACATCACTGTGTGTATTATCCCTGTATTGTGACATCACTGTGTGTATTATCCCTGTATTGTGACATAACTGTGTATTATCCCTGTACTGTGACATCACTGTGTATTATCCCTGTACTGTGACATCACTGTGTATTATCCCTGTACTGTGACATCACTGTGTATTATCCCTGTACTGTGACATCACTGTGTATTATCCCTGTACTGTGACATCACTGTGTATTATCCCTGTACTGTGACATCACTGTGTATTATCCCTGTACTGTGACATCACTGTGTATATTATCACTGTACTGTGATATCACTGTGTATTATTCCTGTACTGTGACATTACTGTGGGTATTATCCCTGTACTGTGACATCACTGTGTATTATCCCTGTACTGTGACATTACTGTGGGTATTATCCCTGTACTGTGACATCACTGTGTGTATTATCCCTGTACTGTGACATCACTGTGTATTATCCCTGTACTGTGACATCACTGTGTATTATCCTTGTACTGTGACATCACTGAGTGTATTATCCCTGTACTGTGACCTCACTTTGTGTATTATCCCTGTACTGTGACATCACTGTGTATTATCCCTGTACTGTGACATCACTGTGTGTATTATCCCTGTACTGTGACATCACTGTGTGTATTATCCCTGTAATCTGACAGTTGTTGGCTGTCCAAGCATGCTGGGAGTTGTAGATTTGCAACAGCTGGAGGCACACTGCTTGGTAAACACTGTTCTAGCTCTTCTTGTGTGGTGAACCACAGGTCTAGCTGTGTAGGCGGTGGGGTCATATGGTATGGCATGGGGGCAAGATGTTGTTAACCCCTAGTGTTCGTGACGCCAGTGTGGTTTTAGGGTTCGCGAACACCAAACGCCCAGATTCTCTGCTATCCCAATTGCTTGAAGTGAAATGAGAGTCCACAACCAGTTATGGTCAAACGGAGGCTTCACTGAGTATAAGACAGATGGAATTATCTTCACAGCTAAGGCCAGATTTCCCAGAGAGGCGGTCAGGACCCAGAGGACCTCGCAGCTTGCTGGACCAATATACTTGTAATAGACTTGAGATTAGACTTGACTATTTGTAGTGACAGCAGACATAGACTTGAGACTTACTGGAATGACTGTAGCTTTTGGGGTCTTCCAGACCCTGATCACTTGCACTGAGTTCTCTGGTGGTTGCTGTCTCAGTGAAGACTGATGGTACTTGAGAGTGAATTGTAATGGCCGCCCCTTTATATAGTGGGGGCGGGGCTGGACTAAAGCCCATTGGTCAAGCTGCGGGTCATAGGTTAAGCTGGTGCTCTCTGGGAGAACATGTGACAACAAATCATGTGACTTCATAACATAACATATGATAGACTTACAGGTCCTTGAGACCTCCCACAGGTCCTTTATTCTACCTATACATTAGGACACTGACTACACACAAGGTAAGATAAATAACATTATAGAAACAGCAGGGGAGACCCCCAGGTCACAAAGGGACTCAACCTGACAGGGCCTAAGTGTAGTGCAGGACCATGTCCTGTACTGGGACATCACAGCTTATCTGTATCTCACAGATGAAAGGAACAAAAAATTCTGTAGATGCCGATCTGCCTGTAACAGGCGGAGATGGCAATCAAGGGTTAAAATCCTCTTCCGTGGAAGTGAAAGGGTTAATGCGGTGCCAGCCATAGTGATTATAGGTATCAGCAGAACTTCCTGACCCATGGCCATCCTCTGGGGGGGGATATACAGCAGAAAATCAGCCCCGGGGCATTAACTCCGCGTCTCCCCTCGCAGTACACTCAGCAGAGTGCGCTCCAGCGATCCGCTCCCTCTCTCCGCAAACCCCAGGAGACCGCGGGGAGGAAAGCTGCTCTATGTTTTTATTTGCTAATTTACTCTGGTTTTCAGCTTTGGTTTTGTTTTAAAAGGGGAATTCTGGAAAAAAATATATAAATAAATAAATAAATTACAAAATCAGAATTTGGGTTCTCAAATTGATAGGTACCGGATTATTAAATATTCTGGATTGTTGGGTAATTGTAGAAAAACCTGCATATATGGAGCAGCATAAGCCATTATTAGATTATAATATAGTGGTTCTTGTGTAGGCCTTTTGCTTACCCAGTGGTCTCAAACTATGGCCCTCCAGATGTTGCAAAACTTCAACTCCCAGCATGCCCGGACAGCCAACGGCTGTCCGGGCATGCTGGGAGTTGAAGTTTTGCAACATCTGGAGGGCCAAAGTATGAGATCACTGTGCTTACCTGTTTTAGCTGATGTGGCAGGTATGGATTTTCAGCTATACTCCATCATTATTATTTTTAGAATGATTATTTTCATAAATTTTATTCTCAAAATGATTTATTATTATTATTACTATTATTATTATTATCAGAATTAATATTACATAAATTATCAGAATTATTATTATTATCAGAATTATTATTTTTACTCTCAAAATGATGATTATTATCAGAATTATTAGTATTATTCTCAGAATTAATATTATTTTGATTATTCTCAGAATTATTATTATTATTCAGTCTGATGATAATAATTCAGTCTGATGATAATAATAATAATAATCATAATAATTCTAATAAATAAAATAATAATTCAGAGAATAATAATAATAATAACTCTGAGAATAATCAAAATAATATTAATTCTGATAATAATATAAATCATTTTGAGAATAATAACAATCATCATTTTGAGAGTAAAAATAATAATTCTGATAATAATAATCATTCTGATAATTTAAGTAATATTAATTCTGATAATAATAATAGTAATAATAATAATAAATCATTTTGAGAATACCATTTTTGAAAATAATAAGTCAAAAATAATATTAATTCCGATAATATCAGAATTAATATTATTTTTTTACTTATTATTTTCATAAATGTTATTCTCAAAATGATTTATTATTATTATTATTACTATTATTATCAGAATTAATATTAATTTAATTATCAGAATTATTATCAGAATTGTTT
Organism: Hyla sarda; assembly: GCF_029499605.1. Lineage (NCBI taxonomy): Eukaryota > Metazoa > Chordata > Amphibia > Anura > Hylidae > Hyla > Hyla sarda. The sequence continues at coordinate 17,579,733 of NC_079196.1, read as the reverse complement.
TTATTCTCGAAACGATAATTTTTTATTGTTATCAGAATTATTATTTTTATTTTCAAAATGATTATTATTATCAGAATTATTAGTATTATTATCAAAATTCATATTATTTTGATTATTCTCAGAATTATTATTATTCTCAGAATTATTATTTTAATTATCAGAATGATTATGATTATTATTATTATCGTCATTCTCTGTACTATGTGGGTCAATATTAACCTCATCCTGGGGCCGTCTGTAGCCCCTTCACCTTTCCGTGAGTATTTTCGCAGCCGCCTAAATGTCCCTAATATTGGGTGATCTGACATCTTGTAAATATCGTCTCCTGGCATTTTCGCTCTGACATTTCCTTTCGCAGAACGTTATCGCCTTCGTTTTAGTCAACTTCACTAAAAAACCTTATTCGCACCTTCACGGGGAAGTGAGACTTTAATGGGGAGAAGTGATAATGTCCAGTATTAGGACGCGGAGGACGCCGCAAGGTGAAGACGAATATTTATTTTAAAGAAAGTTTAAATCCTCTTCACCTGTCAATAAAAATAAAAAAATACCTACGGTTACTTCTCACCCTGTACGCAGAAACTCACCCCAAAAAGTGTAGGAACTCACCCAAGGTTTCCACTCAAGGGCTGGTCCTAAAGGAATCCTGCTAATGGGAACAGCGTTCCTGTTGTGGAAAGAGTGCAGGAACTCAATTCCCACACGCCCTGCTGTGACCTCAATGGGAACAGCGTTCCTGTGGTGGAAAGAGTGCAGGAACTCAGTTCCCACGTGTCCTGCTGTGACCTCAATGGGAACAGCGTTCCTGTGGTGGAAAGAGTGCAGGAACTCAGTTCCCACACGCCCTGCTGTGACCTCAATGGGAACAGCGTTCCTGTGGTGGAAAAGAGTGCAGGAACTCAGTTCCCACACGCCCTGCTGTGACCTCAATGGGAACAGCATTCCTGTTGTGGAAAGAGTGCAGGAACTCAGTTCCCACGTGTCCTGCTGTGACCTCTATCTTCTCTCCATTTCTCTTCTCACCAAAAGACAGAAAGGCCACAGCCTATAGAAAGATCAGCACACTTAAAGGGGTACTCCGGTGGAAAACAGTACTTTTTTTAAATCAACTGGTGCCAGAAAGTTAAAAAGATTTGTAAATTACCTCTATTTAAAAATATTAATCCTTCCAGTACTTAGCTGCTGTATCCTCCAGAGGAAGTTCTTTTCTTTTTGTATTTCTTTTCTGCCTGACCACAAGTGCTCTCTGCTGACACCTCTGTCCATTTTAGGAATTGCCCAGAGTACAAGCAAAGCCCCATAGTCAACCTCTTCTGCTCTGGACAGTTCCTAAAATGGACAGAGGTGGCAGCAGAGAGCACTGTGGTCAGACTGGAAAGAACTACTAAACTTCCTCTGGAGCATACAGCAGCTGATAAGTACTGGAAGGATTAAGATTTTTATACAGAAGTAATTTACAAATATGTTTAAAGGGGTACTCTGGTAGAAAACTTTTTCTTTTCTTTTTTTTTTTTTTTTTTTTTTTTTAAATCAACTGGTGACAGAAAGCAGATTTGTAAATTACTTCTATTAAAAAATCTTAATCCTTCCAGTACTTATTAGCTGCTGAATACTACGGAGGAAATTCTTTGCTTTTTGGAACACAGTGCTCTCTGCTGACATCACGACCACGGTGCTGACATCTCTGTCCATTTTAAGAACTGTCCAGAGTAGGAAAAAATCCCCATAGAAAACATATGCTGCTCTGGACAGGTCCTAAAATGGACAGAGATGTCAGCAGAGAGCACTGTGCTCGTGATGTCAGCAGAGAGCTCTGTGTTCCAAAAAGAAAATAATTTCCTCCGTAGTATTCAGCAGCTAATAAGTACTGGAAGGATTAAGATTTTTTTTAAATAGAAGTAATTTGCAAATCTGTTTAACTTTTTGGCACCAGTTGATTTGAAAAAAAAAAATGTTTTCCAATGGAGTACCCCTTTAACTCCTGAAATACTCTGCGCTGTTGTGGCTTTTTTTTATTTTTATTTTTTATGGAAAACAAAATGAACCCTTAGTTATTTAGTAACCATTCTCAGATTGATCGGGTGATACATTGTGTCAATCCCGTCCATATGTTTTCCTGAGGGGCCCCTTAGCATGAGATGCACGTTCATATCTTATCGTATCTCATCTCCACTCACACCCCCAGCTGTGCAAGCAACACGGACCCCGTCATACGTGCATCCGCATGTAAGAGGCCGGCTGTATTATAGCAGCATGACTGCAGTGATGACTTAGAGTGTTCCTTTAATCCAGTGTTTCCCAACCAGGGTGCCTCCAGCTGTTGCAAAACTACAACTCCCAGCATGCCCGGACAGCCTTTGGCTGTCCGGGCATGCTGGGGGTTGTAGTTTTGCAACAGCAGGATGCACCATGATTGGGAAACACCACTTTATTCTGTGGCTTTCCAGCTGTTGCACAACTACAACTCCCAAAGACACTGAAATAAACAGCAGCACAGCACGGAAGGGGTTACACCAGTGTTTCCCAGTCCTTAGCTGTCTGTGCATGATGGGAGTTGTAGTTTTGCGACAGCTGGAGGCACCCTGATTGGGAAACACCGCTTTATTCTGTGGTTTTCCAGCTGTTGCACAACTACAACTCCCATCACATCTTGGGAAACCTTGATTTACCTATCAAAGACACTGAAAGGAACAGCAGCACAGCAAGGAAGAGGTTACACCAGTGTTTCTCAGCCCTTAGCTGTCCGTGCATGATGGGAGTTGTAGTTTTGCGACAGCTGGAGGCACACTGGTTGGTAAACACTGGCACTGAACTGCTGCTGCTGCTAATTTAGGAGGAAAACTTTGATTTACCTATTAGCAATGTTGAAATAAACAGCAGCACTGGGAGTTGTAGTTTTGCAACAGCTGGAGGCACCCTGATTGGGACACACCGCTTTATTCTGTGGTTTTCCAGCTGTTGCACAACTACAACTTCCATCACATCTTGGGAAACCTTGATTTACCTATCAAATACACTGAAAGAAACAGCAGCACAGCTAGGAAGAGGTTACACCAGTGTTTCTCAGCCTTTAGCTGTCCGAGCATGATGGAAGTTGTAGTTTTGCGACAGCTGGAGGCACACTGGTTGGTAAACACTGGCACTGAACTGCTGCTGCTGCTAATTTAAGAGGAAAACTTTGATTTACCTATTAGCAACGTTGAAATAAACAGCAGCACTGGGAGTTGTAGTTTTGCAACAGCTGGAGGCACCCTGATTGGGAAACACAGCTTTATTCTGTGGTTTTCCAGCTGTTGCACAACTACAACTCCCATGACATCTTGGGAAACCTTCATTTACCTATCAAAGACACTGAAAGGAACAGCAGCACAGCAAGAAAGGGGTTACACCAGTGTTTCCCAGCCCTTAGCTGTCCATGCATGACAGGAGTTGTAGTTTTGCAACAGCTGGAGGCACACTGGTTGGTAAAAATTGGCACTGAACTGCTGCTAATTTAAGAGGAAAACTTTGATTTACCTATTAGCAATGTTGAAATAAACACCAGCACTGGGAGATGTAGTTTTGCAACAGCTGGAGGCACCCTGATTGGGAAACACCACTTTATTCTGTGTTTTTCAGCTGTTGCACAACTACAAATCCCATCATGTCTTGGGAAACCTTGATTTACCTATCAAAGACACTGAAAGAAACAGCAGCACAGTAAGGAAGAGGTTATACCAGTGCGTCCCAGTCTTTAGCTATCCGGGAATGCTGGGAGTTGTAGTTTTGCAACAGCTGGAGGCACACTGGTTGGTAAACACTGCCCTATTCTGTGGCTCTCTAGCTTTTACAAAGCTACGACTCCCATTATGTCTTGTATACCAGACAAAAGACATACAAAATGCTACATCTTATATATCTTCCCTTAAAATAGTTACCTAGGATTAGAAAAACGTAGCTGCTTTCTTGTGGGCGCCGGTATTAGGCAGAACGTGTTATTATGTGCATAGTATGGCAGCATTATCTATGTAAGCCATGTGACAACATTATATTAGCATAAGTTATCATTGAATAGGTGTCTTGTGTACAGGAGTTTGTGGCATACACAGTGTGTATGGTATGGCAGCATAATTTATGTGTACTGTGAGGTAGCATTAATTATGTGTATTATATGGTCATGTTTTTGGGGTGTACTGTGTGGTAACATCAGTAATGTGTATGTCATCATTATTTATGTGTACCGTAGGGTAGTATCCGCTGTGTGTACTGTATAGCAGCATTATTTTTGTGTATTGTATGGTAAGAATAGTAAAGTCTATCATATAGGAGCATTATTTATGTGTACTGTGAGGTAAGATCAGTTATGTGTACTGTATGGTGGCATTATTAATTTATTATTTATTTTTGTGTACTGTGTGATAAGATTAGTAATGTGTATCATAGGGCAACATTATTTATGTGTACTATATGTTGGGATTAGTTATGTATACCATGTTGCAGCATTATTTATGTGTATTGTGTGGTAGGATTAGTATTTTGTATCATATGGCAGCATTATTTACATGTACTGTGTGGTAATATTAGTAATGTAAGTCATATGGCAGCCTTATTTATGTGTACTTTGGGGTAGATTCAGTTATGTGTACTATATGACAGCACTATTTATGTGTATTAAATTGCAAGTTCTTTTTGGGTGTACTGTGTGGTAGCATCAGTAATGTGTATATTATCATTATTTGTGTACTGTGGTCCAGCATCAGTTATGTGTGCTGTATAGCAGCATTATTAATGTGTACTGTATAGCAGGATTATTTATTTGTGCACTGTATGTTAGTATTAGTAATGTATATCATATGGCAGCATTATTTTTGTGTACTGTGAGGTAGGATTAGTAATGTATGTCATATGGCAGCATTATTTATGTGTAATGTGGGGTAGCAGTAGTCATGTATATTACATGGCAGCATTATTTATGCATACTATAGGGTAGGGACAGTTATATGTCCTTTATAGCAGCATTATTTATATGTACTGTGTGGTGGTATCAGTAATGTATGTAATATGGCAGCATTATTTATATGTATTGTGTGGTGGTATCAGTAATGTACGTAATATGGCAGCACTATTTATATGTATTATGTGGTGGTATCAGTACTGTATGTAATATGGCAGCATTATTTATATGTACTCTGTGGTGGCATCAGTAATGTATGTAATATGGCAGCATTATTTATATGTACTGTGTGGTGGTATCAGTAATGTATGTAATATGGCAGCATTATTCATGTGTATTGTGTGGTGGTATCAGTAATGTATGTAATATGGCAGCATTATTTATGCGTACTGTGTAGTAGTATCAGTTTGTGTGTACTGTGTGATGGCATTATTTCTGTGCACAGGTTGACAACAGAATATATGTGCATTATATGGCAGCATTATTTATGTAGATTACAAGGAGAACAATTACTATCAGTTCCATATGTATTACCATACCGTGACATCCCTCCAAATACATCCTAGATTACCTGAAAGTCCTTGAATCATCCCCTTTGTCAGGTTTGTAAAACCTTCTGTATATGTTTGTGGGAAAACCCAGCTTTTCAAGTATTCTGTGAGGAATGTATTCCTTATTTCCACGGCAACCCAGAGATATATAGGGAACCTGACAACAGCTCCTGTAATGGTGGTATTAGTTGTCTCCCTATAGATAACAAGTGGATGAATATTCAAGGATCATAGATAAAGAGTTTTTCAGAATTGACAGGTGACAGCGCTGGCTTCATTACCACAGGATACAGGAGATAATTCATCCTAATAAAAGAGACAGCTCCGCAATACACGGTTATTAGCGCAACCGGGACTTCATTCTAGCAATGCAACAATTACTCCATGGCAGTGTTTCCCAACCAGTGTGCCTCCAGCTGTTGCAAAACTACAACTCCCAGTATGCCCGGACAGCCAACGGCTGTCCGGGCATTCTGGGAGTTGTAGTTTTGCAACAGCTGGAGGCACACTGGTTGAATAGCACTGTTCTATGGCATAAGCTGCCTCTTGTGTATGAATCCCTCCAGCTCTATCTGTATACTGCTGCTGCTATCTCTATGGGTTCAGGATATACAGTAGTTATACACTTTCCCTCCAGCTCTATCTGTACACTGCTGCTCCTTTCATTATGGGATCAGGATATATAGTAGTTATACACCTCTCCTCCAGCTCTATCTGTATACTGCTGTTATTTCTATGGGATCAGGAGGTATAGTAGTTATACACCTCCCCATTAAGCTCTATTTGTATACTGCTTCTGCTGCTGTCTCTATAGGATCAGGATATATAGTAGTTATACACCTCCCCTCCAGCTATCTGTATACTGCTGCTGCTGTCTCTATTAGATCAGTATATATAGTAGTTATACACCTCCCCTCCAGCTATCTGTATACTGCTGCTATCTCTATGGGATCAGGATATATAGTAGTTATACACTTCACCTCCAGCTCTGTCTGTATACTGCTGCTATCTATATGGAATTAGGATATATAGTAGTTAAACATTTCCCCTCCAGCTCTATCTGTATACTGCTGCTATCTCTATGGGATTAGGATATATATACGGTAGTTATACACCTCCCCTTCAGCTCTATCTGTATACTGTTGCTTACTATGGGATCAGGGTATATATATGGTAGTTATGCACTTCCCCTCTGAGCTCTATCTGTATACTGCTTCTATCTCTATGGGATCAGAATATATAGTAGTTATACACCTCCCAAATAAACCCTATCTGTATACTGCTGCTGCTGTCTCTATAGGATCAGGATATATAGTCGTTATACACCTCCCCTTTGGCTCTATCTGTATACTGCTGCTGCTATCCCTATGGGATCAGGATATATAGTAGTTATACACCTCCCCTCCAGCTCTTTCTGTATATAGCTGCTATCTCTATGGGATCATGGTACATAAAAATTATACACCTCCCCCAGCTCTATCTGTATACTGCTGCCATCTCTATAGGATCAGAATATATAAGAGCTATACATCTCCCCCCCCCCCAGCTCTGTCTGTATACTGCTGCTATCTCTATGGGATCAGGATTTATATTAGTTACACCCCCCCCACAGCTCTATCTGCATACTGCTGCTATCTCTATAGGATCAGGATATATAGTAGTTATACACCTCCCCTCCAGGTCTATCTGTATACTGCTGCTATATCTATGGGATCAGGGTACATAGGAGTTATACACCTCTCCTCCAGTTCTATCTGTATACTGCTGCTATCTCTATAGGATCAGGATATATAGTAGTTATACACCTCCCCTCCAGCTCTATCTGTATACTGCTGCTATATCTATGGGATCAGGGTACATAGGAGTTATACACCTCCCCTCCAGTTATATCTGTATACTGCTGCTATGTCTATGGGATCAGAGTATATAAGAGTTATACACCTCCCCCCATCTCTTTCTGTATACTGCTGCTATCTCTATGGGATCAGGATATATAGTAGTTATACACCCCCCCAGCTCTATCTATATACTGCTGCTATCTCTATAGGATCTGGATATATAGTAGTTATACACCTCCCCTCCAGCTCTATCTGTACACTGCTGCTATATCTATGGGATCAGGGTATATAGGAGTTATACACCTCTTTTGAGGATGTGTGCACATCACATAAAAATGTGTAATTTCTTATGTAAATCATTATGGAAAGTTGCAGCAAAAACAGCCAAAATGTAGTGAAAAATGTTGTAATAATTCCTCATGCGAACACCTAAAAGCTTCAAATCCTCATGAAACTCCTCAGTTTTGGTTATAGATGGAATCACATTCTCCTCATGGTAATATTTTCCTTGTATTAGAGATTGTATCGTGTATTTTATAGGAACATCAATTGGAGAATGTGAGGAAATGTAGCACGGCCCCAGTCTTTATTTCTCCTTATACCTGTATGAGGGTCATTTCTTGTGCCCCGATCTGTAGTTTTTAACAGGACCATTTTTGTTTTAATGTGACTGTTTGATCTCTTTTTTTTTTTTTTCATTAAATTGGGGAGTTGCAGTTAGTTACTAACTACAACTCCCAGCATGCCCTGATACAGACTGTGGCTCAGCAGCTGCCCCAAACAAAAACTACAACTCCCAGCATGTTGGACTATATAGTAGTATATAGTATAGGTCAGTGTTTCCCAACCAGGAGTGCCTCCAGCTGTTGTAAAACTACAACTCCCAGCATGTTGGACTATATAGTAATATATAGTATAGGTCAGTATTTACCAACCAGGAGTGCCTCCAGCTGTTGTAAAACTACAACTCCCAGCATGTTGGACTATATAGTATTATATAGTAAAGGTCAGTGTTTCTCAACCAGGGGTGCCTCCAGCTGTTGCAAAACTACAACTCCCAGCATGTTGGACTATATAGTAGTATATAGTAAAGGTCAGTGTTTCTCAACCAGGGGTGCCTCCAGCTGTTGCAAAACTACAACTCCCAGCATGTTGGACTATATAGTAGTATATAGTAAAGGTCAGTGTTTCCCAACCAGGAGCGCCTCCAGCTGTTGTAAAACTACAACTCCCAGCACGTTGGATTATATAGTGGTATATAGTATAGGATCAGTGTTTCCCAACCAGGAGTGCCTCCAGCTGTTGCAAAACTACAACTCCCAGCACGTTGGATTATATAGTAGTATATAGTATAGGTCAGTGTTTCCCAACCAGGAGTGCCTCCAGCTGTTGCAAAACTACAACTCCCAGGACGTTGGATTATATAGTGGTATATAGTATAGGTCAGTGTTTCCCAACCAGGAGTGCCTCCAGCTGTTGCAAAACTACAACTCCCAGCACGTTGGATTATATAGTGGTATATAGTATAGGTCAGTGTTTCCCAACCAGGAGTGCCTCCAGCTGTTGTAAAACTACAACTCCCAGCACGTTGGATTATATAGTGGTATATAGTATAGGTCAGTGTTTCCCAACCAGGAGTGCCTCCAGCTGTTGCAAAACTACAACTCCCAGCACGTTGGATTATATAGTGGTATATAGTATAGGTCAGTGTTTCCCAACCAGGAGTGCCTCCAGCTGTTGTAAAACTACAACTCCCAGCACGTTGGATTATATAGTGGTATATAGTATAGGTCAGTGTTTCCCAACCAGGAGTGCCTCCAGCTGTTGTAAAACTACAACTCCCAGCACGTTGGATTATATAGTGGTATATAGTATAGGTCAGTGTTTCCCAACCAGGAGTGCCTCCAGCTGTTGCAAAACTACAACTCCCAGCACGTTGGATTATATAGTGGTATATAGTATAGGTCAGTGTTTCCCAACCAGGAGTGCCTCCAGCTGTTGTAAAACTACAACTCCCAGCACGTTGGATTATATAGTGGTATATAGTATAGGTCAGTGTTTCCCAACCAGGAGTGCCTCCAGCTGTTGCAAAACTACAACTCCCAGCACGTTGGACTATATAGTAGTATATAGTATAGGTCAGTGTTTCCCAACCAGGAGTGCCTCCAGCTGTTGTAAAACTACAACTCCCAGCACGTTGGATTATATAGTGGTATATAGTATAGGTCAGTGTTTCCCAACCAGGAGTGCCTCCAGCTGTTGCAAAACTACAACTCCCAGCACGTTGGATTATATAGTGGTATATAGTATAGGTCAGTGTTTCCCAACCAGGAGTGCCTCCAGCTGTTGCAAAACTACAACTCCCAGCATGCCTGGACAGCCAACGGCTGTCCGGGCATGCTGGGAGTTGTAGTTTTGCAACAGCTGGAGACACTCTGTTTGGGAAACACTGGTATAGTATATGGTGCAACATTCAGGGAGTTGAAGGATTGGTTGGATAAATAACAGCCATTGCATTGCCGGTATTTTTAATATAAAAATACAGTCAGGGTGGCCAAAATACCGTCTTTGTTGGTAAAATACTACCCTCGTTGTGATCCCACCATTGCGGGGCCCCAGTAGTAAAGTGTATCTAATCCGACAATATTTATCATGGGAAATCCCTTTAAGACATTTCTTCGTCTGTAAGTAACAAGCGCCCAAAACCCTGCGTCTGTAATACGAGGCCCGAGCGTTCCGAGTGTCTTAAATTAGCCTTACACAAGGAGACTATCAAATCATACGGCATTAGATTGTTCTAAAGAACGGGCCGCGCAAATGAAAAATTACATCCCCCGGAGAGCACGCGCAATTTTAATTATCTGTCAGCCCGAGAAAAAGTCTGGAAACTTTATTTTTCCGTATGGCTGAGAATGTGAGGTATTGATTTGATACGGATGACAGATGTAATGTATTTCTATACGGGCTGCGGCAACACGTAAACGAACGACGCTTTAAAAGGATTGAACAGGAGCATAACAACAAAACAGTGCCCCACACGTGTGTAGGTTGTGTCTGGTATTGCAGCTCAACTGCAGAACGTGACTGCAATACCACACACAGCCTTTGGACAGTTGTGGCGCTGTGTAGCAGACATGTTTCTGGGTACTGGGGTGAGTGGGAAAGGTCACAATACTATGATTTTATGCAATTCCTATATGTGTGTGTATATATATATATCTGTGAGTGTGTGTATATATATATATATATATATATATATATATATATATATATATATTTATATGTCTTTATGGTAACAAACTACAGACATTTGTGTGGCATCAAATCTTTATATCATGTATTGTTTTCCAGAGCACTAGATGTGTCTGTAATTCTAGCAGGTAGAGTATTATTAAAGGGGTACTCTGCCAAAAAACATCTTATCCCCAATCCAAAGGGGATCGGAGGCAGCGGAGGCAGCTTGGAGCTTCCGCGTTCGTGATGTCAAACCACACCCCCTCCATTCATGTCTATAGACATGAATGCAGGGTGCGTGGCGGCTGTAGTCGCCAGTCATCCGGCATGGAGTGGAGTTCGCTCCGTGCACAGATGACTGGGGTGAAGTGCCAGAGATCGTGGGTGTCCCCAGCGGCAGGACCCATGAGATCGGACATCTTATCCCCTTTCTTTTGGATAGGGGATAAGATGTTTTTTGGCAGAGTTCCCCTTTAAGTCTGCACAACTTAGTCAGAAAAGAGTGGGGAAAGGAGGGGAAACAGGCAAATGTGACAGAGCATTGAGAGATGAGGAGCATGAAATAAGGGAACACCTACTGAGTTCTGAACCTGCAGCTGAACAAGCAGGGAACACCTACTGAGCTCTGAACCTGCAGCTGAACAAGCAGGGAACACCTACTGAGCTCTGAACCTGCAGCTGAACAAGCAGGGAACACCAACTGAGGTCTAAACCTGCAGCTGAACAAGCAGGGAACACCAACTGAGGTCTAAACCTGCAGCTGAACAAGCAGGGAACACCTCCTGAACTCTAAACAAGCAGGGAACACCTACTGAGCTCTGAACCTGCAGCTGAACAAGCAGGGAACACCTACTGAGCTCTGAACAAGCAGGGAACACCTACTGAGCTCTGACCCTGCAGCTGAACAAGCAGGGAACACCTACTGAGCTCTGAACCTGCAGCTGAACAAGCAGGGAACACCAACTGAGGTCTAAACCTGCAGCTGAACAAGCAGGGAACACCTACTGAGCTCTGAACCTGCAGCTGAACAAGCAGGGAACACCTACTGAGCTCTGAACCTGGAGCTGAACAAGTAGGGAACACCTACTGAGCTCTGAACCTGCAGCTAAACAAGCAGGGAACACCTACTGAGCTCTGAACCTGCAGCTGAACAAGCAGGGAACACCTACTGAGCTCTGAACCTGCAGCTGAAGAAGCAGGAAACAGCTACTGAGCTCTGAACCTGCAGCTGAACAAGCAGCGAACACCAACTGAGCTATGAACCTGCAGCTGAACAAGCAGGGAACACCTACTGAGCTCTGAACCTGCAGCTGAACAAGCAGGGAACACCTACTGAGCTCTGAGCCTGGAGCTGAACAAGCAGGGAACACCTACTGAGCTCTGAACCTGCAGCTGAACAAGCAGGGAACACCTACTGAGCTTAGAGCAGTCCTTTCCAAACAGTTTGCCTCTGGCTGTGGCAAAAGTACAGCTTCCAGCATGTCCTATGGCTGGGAAACGCTGGTGTAACCCCTTCCTTGCTGTGCTGCTGTTTCTTTCAGTGTCCCTAATAGGTAGATCGAGGTTTCCCTCCTTTCCCTCCAGCAGCAGCAGTTCAGTGCTTAGTGTAACCCCATGTTTACCAACAACTGCTAGCATGTCCAGACAGCCAAAGGCTGGGAAACACTGGTGTAACCCCTTCCTTGCTGTAAACTGCTGGAGGCACACTGGTTGGGGAAATATTGCTCATAGGACTGGGAAGACGAGGAAGGTTATTTTTATGAATTCCTCCATGATACATTGGATACACAAGGACAATTACCCCAGATAATTGAAAAGCCAGAGTGCGAAGACAATGGAAGAAGCCAGCGCGTGTTCTCCATCTACAAACCCACCTCCTTGTCATCTGGAAAATAAGAATGACGACGGCACTCACCGGTGATGATAGAACAGTGACTCTTTATTGGTGACAGCCGGCAGACAACAGCATAGGGATGAGGGACGTGGGACGCTTGCGCGTCCCACGTCCCTCATCCCTATGCTGTTGTCTGCCGGCTGTCACCAATAAAGAGTCACCGTTCTATCACTACCGGTGAGTGCCATCGTCATTCTTATTTTCCGGATTCAGCACCCCAGTGGATTGTATACCAGTCAAGTGTCCATGACGATGTATGATTGTTTAGCAGGATCACTACGGGAGATGTGCCGAACACCTTACCTATTGCCTCTAGTGTTTACTATTGTATGACTTATCCCATTGGACTGGGAAGACGAGGAAGGTTAATTTTATGAGTTCGTCCATGATACATTGGATACACAAGGACAATACCCCCAGATAATTGAAAAGCCAGAGTGTGAAGACAATGGAAGAAGCCAGCGCGTGTTCTCCATCTACAAACCGTCCTCCTTGCCATTCGTGAATACTTTCCCCCTGAATCGCAAATAAGAATGACGATGGCACTCACCGGTGATGATAGAAAAGTGACTCTTTATTGGTGACAGGCGGCAGACAACAGCATAGGGATGAGGGACGTGGGACGCTTGCGCGTCCCACGTCCCTCATCCTTATGCTGTTGTCTGCCGGTTGTCACCAATAAAGAGTCACCGTTCTATCACTACCGGTGAGTGCCATCGTCATTCTTATTTTCCGGATTCAGCACCCCGGTGGATTGTACACGAGTGTCCATGACGCTGTATGACTGTTTAGCAGGATCACTACGGGATATGTGCCGAACACTTTACCTATTGCATCTAGTGCTTACTATTGTATGACTTATCCCATTGGACTGGGAAGACGAGGAAGGTTATTTTTATGAGTTCCTCCATGATACATTGGATACACAAGGACAATACCCCCAGATAATTGAAAAGCCAGAGAGTGAAGACAATGGAAGAAGCCAGCGCGTGTTCTCCATCTACAAACCGTCCTCCTTGTCATTCGTGAATACTTTCCCCCGAATCGCAGTCCTCGGCACGTCAGGTTTCCTTTTGTCAACCGGTGACCTCCGCCGCGCGGCTCCTAATATCGGTGTCACCACTAAAGGTTGTTCCCGCTCATTAGTTAAATTTTTTTTTTGAAAAACAACCTCACGGGACGGACCCGGCTCTGGGTGACGCGCGGCCCATTCTATTTGTTTCTTTGTTACAAACCATCGCTCATCCACATCTTCTCCGCTTTGATATCAGTCGTCTGGTACAAGGATTCCTCTGGTGCCGGGGCTTTGTATGGCGCGGCAGACAGAAACCTATACAGCGCTCTACAAATGTTAAATGAGACGCGGGCACAACAGGGTATTATGAACGTGCCCCGGACTGGGAAGATAGAAAATTAGAAAAAACATTGCAGATCTGTCTGTTCCTGGTTATCGGCGGAGGCCGGCTGTGTTCCTGTGATATCGCACACAGCAGATAGGGTTCTACGGGCGCTCTCCGCGCTGCTGAAGGGGCCTATATGCTGCGCTGGGAGGACACGGGGGGGGCGCAAGTATCAATGTGAATACCGAATAGGACGTCTAGTAAAAACTTGACACAAGATTTAAATGGACACTGTCAGATTCAAAAACTTTTTATATGTTGTACATCTTGGCAAAACATTAACCTTACTAATATATGAAAATGTTATCACCTAAGAAAATGACTTACAAAAAAAGACCACTAGGGGTCCCCATACCATCCAGAACATAATCCTGTCTGGCTGCAGCATCATCTCTGTCCCAGCTGAAGCACAGGACAAAGTCCAGGACGTGAGGGTGGGACCAGCACTTCTCTGTTCTCACTCGTGTCCTGTCAAACTGAAGCAAGAGAACAGAGGGGGTGGGGGTTACAGAGCAGCCTGATTGGGTGAAGAGACCCAGCACGGCACAGCAGACTCAGGGAGGAAGTGAATGCATGCTGAGTGAAATCGGGCTCAGTGCTGGCTTTGGAAATACCCCATTCTGAGCAGTGGATGTCAGAATGAGTGAGCAGCAGAACGGAGGGATTTTTAAGCTAGACACATAGCTGCATGATCTAGTGAGTAAAATATAGAAGCATCATTTTTTTGTGATATGACAGGTACACTTTAAATTGTGCCAAATTCTTAATAAATTTGGCGGTCATACCATGGAGCTCCTCACATGTACATCAGACAGGAAGTTGAGGTCGTTCCAAATACTGCCGGGGCAGCAGACATCTACTTGATCCTGGCCAATTAATTCCCCTTTGATGCCACAGGTAATAGCAGATGTGGCATCTAAGCAGTTAAACTGGTCCACTCCAGATGTTGCACAACTCCTAGCATCCCAACACTGGTTAGGAAACACTGGGTTACAATAAGCACTGAACTGCTGCTGTTGGGATGAAAGGGAAACCTTGATTTGCCTATTAGGGACAGTGAAAGAAACAGCAGTACAGCAAGGAAGGGGTTACATCTATGTTTACACCCAACTAGTGGCCCTCCAGATTTTACAAAACTACAACTCCCAGCCAGCCTGGACAGCTAACATTGGTTGGGAAACACTGGGTTACGCTAAGTACTGAACTGCTGCTGTTGGGATAAGAGAAAAACCTTGATTTACCTCTTAGGGACAGTGAAAAAAACAGCATGGAAGGGGTTACACCAGTGTTTTCCGACCAGTATGCCTCCAGTTGTAGTTTTGCAAAAGCTGGAGGCACACTGGTCGGAAAACACTGCTTTACTCTCTAAAGGCATGCAAATTTTTCTCACGCTCCCTTCTCCAAATCATGCAGACAGGTTTGACAAGTAACCCTTTCTACCTGCCACACTTATATATACTTATTACAGTATGTTGTGATCACATGTTCAGCCGTCTTGTATGTTACCCGATTTACAGCGGGGGGGATGTATGCGCTGGAGTCTGTGAAGGTGTCGGCTGTGTGTCCCCCGAGGACAAGCGTTCCACAGGTTGAGACGACTCGCTGTAAATAATTACCTGTGCCGCCTGTCATCTGGAAACGGAAAAAATATGAAATTGAACATCTCTGAATTCTCCCAGGAAACCTACTCATCCAAAATCTTCTCCACTTTCAAATTACGTATCTCTCTGTTTTTCTGGCTTTTTATTTATTTATTTTTTAAAGGAATTTGCGAAAAAAAAATTTAGAACAGTGTTTGCCAACCAGGGTGCCTCCAGCTGCAAAACTACAACTCCTAGCATGCCCGGAAAGCCAATGGCTGATAAGCACTGGTGTCACCCCTTCCTTGCTGTTCTGCAGTTCTTTTTAATGTCTCTAACAGGTAAATTAAGGATTCCCTCTTAGACCTGCAGCAGTAGTTCAGTGTTTAGTTTAACCCAGTGTTTCCCAAACCGTGTGCCTCCAGCTTTTGAAAAACTACAACTCCCAGTGTGCCCAGATAGCCAAAGGCTAGGAAACACTGGTGTAACCCTTGCCTTGCTGTGCTGCTGTTTCTTTAAATGTCCCTAGTAGGTAAATCAAGGATTCCCTCTTAAACCAGCAGCAGCAGTTCAGTGCTTAGTGTAACCAAAGCATGTAGCACTGCATTGCAGTGGTGTTTGGCACTATGTGGTGGTATTATTTGGCATTGTATTGCAGTATTATTTGGCACTGTTTGCAGTAGTACTTTGCCCATGTATAGTGGCAATATCTGGCACTGCATTTCAGTAGTATTTGGCACTGTATGGTGGTAGCATTATGCATTCTATAGCAATATTTGGGTATAAATATTAGGGTAAAAAGTGCACATCTACTGCATGGTGATATTATCCAACACTGCATTGCACTAGTATTTGCCACTGTATAGTTTTATTATATGGCACAATATTGCAGTAGTATTGGCACTGCATTATGGTATTATCTGAAGCTGCATTGCAGTGGTATTTGGCACTGTGGGGTGATATTATCTGGCACCATATGGCAGTATTATTTGCCACTGTATTGCAGTAGTACTTTGCAAGGCTTGGTGGTATTTTCGAGCACTGCAATGCACTAGTATTTGCCACTGTATGGAGGTATTATTTGGCACTGTATGGTGGTATTATATGGCACTGTATGATGGTATTATCTGGTACTGCATTGCAGTAGTATTTGGCATTATGTGGTGGTATTATATGGCACTGTATAGCAGTATTATCTGGTACTGCATTGCAGTAGTATTTGGAACTATTTGGTGGTATTATATGGCACTGTATTGCAGCATTATCTATTACTGCATTGCAGTAGTATTTGGCACTATGTGGTGGTATTATATGGCACTGTATAGCAGTATTATCTGGTACTGCATTGCAGTAGTATTTGGAACTATTTGGTGGTATTATATGGCACTGTATAGCAGTATTATCTGGTACTGCATTGCAGAAGTATTTGGCACTATGTGGTGGTATTATATGGCACTGTATAGCAGTATTTTTTGCCGCTGTATTGCAGTAGTACTTTGCAAGGCATGGTGGTATTTTCCGGCACTGCATTGCACTAGTATTTGCCACTGTATGGATGTATTATTTGGCACTGTATGGTGGTATTATATGGCACTGTATGATGGTATTATCTGGTACTGCATTGCAGTAGTATTTGGCACTATGTGGTGGTATTATATGGCACTGTATAGCAGTATTATCTGGTACTGCATTGCAGTGGTATTTGGCACTGTGCGGGGATATTATCTGGCACCATATGGCAGTATTATTTGCACCTTTATTGCAGTAGTACTTTGCAAGGCATGGTGGTATTTTCCGGCACTGCATTGCACTAGTATTTGCCACTGTATGGAGGTATTATTTGGCACTGTATGGTGGTATTATATGGCACTGTATGATGGTATTATCTGGTACTGCATTGCAGTGGTATTTGACACTATGTGGTGGTATTATATGGCACTGTATGATGGTATTATCCGGTACTGCATTGCAGTAGTATTTGGAACTATTTGGTGGTATTATATGGCACTGTATAGCAGCATTATCTATTACTGCATTGCAGTAGTATTTGGCACTATGTTGTGGTATTATATCGCACTGTATAGCAGTATTATCTGGTACTGCATTGCAGTAGTATTTGGAACTATTTGGTGGTATTATATGGCACTGTATAGCAGTATTATCTGGTACTGCATTGCAGAAGTATTTGGCACTATGTGGTGGTATTATATGGCACTGTATAGCAGTATTTTTTGCCGCTGTATTGCAGTAGTACTTTGCTAGGCATGGTGGTATTTTCCGGCACTGCATTGCACTAGTATTTGCCACTGTATGGAGGTATTATTTGGCACTGTATGGTGGTATTATATGGCACTGTATGATGGTATTATCTGGTACTGCATTGCAGTGGTATTTGGCACTATGTGGTGGTATTATATGGCACTGTATGATGGTATTATCCGGTACTGCATTGCAGTAGTATTTGGAACTATGTGGTGGTATTATATGGCACTGTATGATGGTGTTATCTGGTACTGCATTGCAGTAGTATTTGGCACTATGTGGTGGTATTATATGGCACTGTATGATGGTGTTATCTGGTACTGCATTGCACTAGTATTTGGCACTATGTGGTGGTATTATATGGCACTGTATGATGGTGTTATCTGGTACTGCATTGCAGTAGTATTTGGCACTATGTGGTGGTATTATATGGCACTGTATGATGGTGTTATCTGGTACTGCATTGCAGTAGTATTTGGCACTATGTGGTGGTATTATATGGCACTGTATGATGGTATTATCTGGTACTGCATTGCACTAGTATTTGGCACTATGTGGTGGTATTATATGGCACTGTGGAGCAGCATTATCTGGCACTGCATTGAAGTAGTATGTGGCACTGTATGGCGACATTATATATAACATTATTTGGGTATTAAATCAGTGTCTATATTGTTTTTAGCTTCTGACTCTGGGGCAAAGTGAAGTGTTGGTATTTTTTATTTATTTATTTATGTTTTTTTTTCCATGAGAACTTTTCCTCTCCCTCGGTTTATTTCCATAGATTCCTTCTTTGTTGTGCGATTCCTTCCTCCACATCTTGGAGCCGCATCTCCTTCCCTCCTTATCTTTTGTCTTCTATCCAAGGCAATTTCTCGTCTCCCCAGAAGCCATTCATCCTGCCCTTCTCTGCCTTCAGCCTCACGTAGTCGCGTTCTTCGCTTCGTTCCACCATTAATATCCCACTTGATAGCAGCTAATTCCATTTAGTGATGAGGATATTTCAGGAGACTGTCGGAAACAGAGGTAGCGCCCGTCCCTCCGCCCTCCGCGTACGGGTTCTGCCAAAAAATAATTTCTCTTCTTAGATCAGGTGCAAGATTTAAAGAGGTCGTGCTGGAGATTTATGCAGAAAGTCAGGACAGGAGGGGGCGCTATAGAGCAGTGTTTCCCAACCAGTGGGTTTCCCAGCCATTGGCTGCCTGGGCATTCTGGGAGTTGTAGTTTTGCAACAGCTGGAGGCACACTGGTTGAATAGCACTGTTCTATGGCATTAGCTGTCTCTTGTGTATGGATCCCTTAGTCCTGCCATTATACACCTCCCCTACAGCTCTATCTGTATACTGCTTCTATCTCTATGGGATCAGGATATATAGTAATTATACACCTCCCCTACAGCTCTATCTGTATACTGCTGTTATCTCTATGGGATCAGGAAATATAGTAGTCATACACCTCCCCATTAAGCTCTATTAGTATACTGCTGCTGCTGCTGCTGTCTCTATAGGATCAGGATATAGTTATACACCTCCCCTTCAGCTCTATCTGTATACTACTGCTGCCATTATAGGATCAGGATATATAGTAGTTATATACCTCCCCTCCAGCTCTATCTGTATACTGCTGCTATCTATATGGAATCAGGATATATAGAAGTTATACATTTCCCCTCCAGCTCTATCTGTAAACTGCCGCTGCCATTATAGGATCAGGATATATATTAGTTATACACCTCCCCTCCAGCTCTATCTGTATACTGCTGCTGCTGTCTCTATTAGATCAGGATATATAGTAGTTATACATTTCCCTTCCAGCTCTATCTCTATACTGCTGCTATCTCTATGGGATCAGGATATATAGTAGTTATACATTTCCCCTCCAGCTCTATCTGTATGCTTCTGCTATCTCTATGGAATCAGTGTATATATAGTAGTTAAACACCTCCCCTCCAGCTCTATCTGTATACTGCTGCTATCTCTATGGGATCAGGATATATAGTAGTTATACATTTCCCCTCCAGCTCTATCTGTATACTGCTGCTATCTCTATGGAATCAGTACATATATAGTAGTTAAACACCTCCCCTCCAGCTCTATCTATATACTGCTGCTATCTCTATGGGATTAGGATATATAGTAGTTATACACCTCAGTAGTTGTGCCTGGAGGTCTGCAGGAATTCTGTTTAGAACCTTTTGCGACAGCTGGTTGTACACCGTGTGGAAAACAGCAGCAGGAGAGGAGGTTAGGTGGTGTCTATAGCAGTGTTTCCCGACTGGAATGCCTCCAGCTGTTGCAAAACTACAACTCCCAGCATGCTCAGAGGGTTTGCAGGAATTCTGTTTAGAACCTTCTCAACCACCAAATAAATCCATCTAAAGTGAAATAGGAAATAAAAGAAAAGAGGAGAGGAGGGGGATGCAGCTGCACATTCTCAATGCTTCAGTGATTCCGTATGAAGGGGAGGGAGGGAGAGAGCCAGGGAAGACAGATGATTGGCTCAGAGTACACAGCCAGGGGCGTAGCTATAGAGGTGGCAGAGGTAGTGGTCCCACCAGGGCCCTGGTGCCTAAGGGGCCCCAAAACACATCTGCCCCATAAGAGACCAGTAATTTAATTGGCATCTGGGGCCCAGAAGCTACAAGCTACTCCTCTGTACACAGCACAGCTCTGACATCACAACAGGGAGTGCATTTTCCACCAATTAAAAAAAAATGCTTAAACTGAGTTTTATTTTTATTTTTTTTATATACTTTTTATCCTTTTGGAAGTAATTTGAATTTGGTGACAAGCTGTGATGCGCTGTGGATGTTTTGTGCAAAACAGAATAGAGATAATTTAATTAAGTTGAAATGAATCTAATTTGTTTAGAATTTTCAAAAAAAAATGGTTTGTCTAAATATGATTCTTTTACGATTGACTTCAGGAGCAGGGACTCTCTTCAAAGACAGGAGTCCCTGTTCCTGTACATAGTGAACGAAGAGGCATTCCCTGTATGCATCTTTACTGAGTCCCTGTTACGTGGTGTATAAATATTCAGGGCAGTAGCTTCCATAAGGTAACTGAGGTGATCGCCTGAGGCGTACTGCTGCACGGGGGCACATCAGCTAAGGATGTCGGGCACAGGGAGTCGCGCACACATTACATCTGGCCGTGATTCCCAACCAGGGTGCCTTGGCAGGGGTGCGGGGACATTCCAGTGGGAAAGATGACACAAAAATGTTGTTGAACTTTCCATCCCGGCCTGGGCCTGCAGCGATGTGAGGGGGTCACCGGCGTGCAGGCCGAGCGGAAGAGACGTCTGTGCGCACACCGGGGACGGGTGATGCTGCAGCTCTGATCCCCGTGTATCCTCCTTCTCCTGTAGAGCCGCTCTGGATTCTCCTTGGTCCCTCAACACAATGATGTGGATTAAGGGAAGGAGCAGGGGCGGCACTGACAGGGGCCTACTCAGCTGGTAGTGCACCCCCATCCTTCTTTCACTCCTTCAACCCTCTCTGTCACCCCTTGTAACCTCTCTGACTGAGACCCCTGGACACCCCATGGTTACCCCCTACACTCATCTGTCACCCATCTGTCACCCCTCTGTCACCCCTGTATGCCCCTCTGTCACCCATGTATACCCCTGTCTCCCATGTACACCCCTCTGTCACTGTGTGGGGTAAGGCTGGAGGCATTGTGTGTGGGTGAGGCAGGAGGCATTGTGTGTGGGTGAGGCAGGAGGCATTGTGTGTGGGTGAGGCAGGAGGCATTGTGTGTGGGTGAGGCCGGAGGCATTGTGTGTGGGTGAGGCTGGAGGCATTGTGTGTGGGGAAAGCTGGAGGAATATGGGTAAGGCAGGAGGCATTGTGTGTGGGTGAGGCGGGAGGCATTGTGTGTGGGGAAAGCTGGAGGAATATGGGTAAGGCAGGAGGCATTGTGTGTGGGTGAGGCAGGAGGCATTGTGTGTGGGGAAAGCTGGAGGAATAATGGGTAAGGCAGGAGGCATTGTGTGTGCTTGTATGGGGGGGGGGGGGGGTGCTGGAGGCTTTTGAGTGAGGCTGGAAAAATTGGGGGAGATTCATCAAAACCTGTCCAGAGGAAAAGTTGCCCAGTTGCCCATAGCAACCAATCAGATCGCTTCTTTCATTTTGCTGAGGTCTTGTTAAAAATGAAAGACGCGATCTGATGCGGTGGAGAACGTATAGGACGGCAGAGGTGAAGCCTGTATCATGTATCACTATACTGTACGCGTGTTCAGAACTATTTTCTGTCTCGGTCGCGGCGACGACTAATTATATCTGTTCTACTAAATGCAGAGACGTTGAGAAATGTCTGCCCTTCTCTCTATGCTTCTCTAAACATGACAACTTCCATTAGAATAAGCCAACAACATAAAAGCGACTGCTATTATTAAAACGGACGAAGCATAAAACACGCCTACAGCCAAACCTGGTGCTGCTGTATTTGATAACGGGGGCTACGGATTAGACCCCGTCTAAGAGAAGTCAAAACACTTTAAATAACTTACCTAAGGCCTACCTACTACTATGTATGGGGGTCATTGGGAAGAGGGGGCCTACAACTACAGTGGTCCCTCAACATACGATGGTAATCCGTTCCAAATGGACCATCGTTTGTTGAAACCATCGTATGTTGAGGGATCCGTGCAATGTGAAGTATAGGACAGTGGTCTACAACCTGCGGACCACCAGATTTGGCAAAACTACAACTCCCAGCATGCCCGGACAGCCGTTGGCTGTCCGGGCATGCTGGGAGTTGTAGTTTTGCAACATCTGGAGGTCCGCAGGTTGAAGACCACTGGTATTGGAGGTTATACTCACGTGTCCCCGCCGCTCCAGACCGTCACCGCTGCCCTGGATGTCGCCCTCCATCGCTGTCGCCGCGTTCCCGGGGTGTCCCTGACGCTCCGGCAAGGCCTCTGCTTCCCCGGCATCCTCGCTCTCCGTCGCCGCCATCACGTCGCTACGCACGCTGCTCCTATTGGATGACGGGACGGTGTGCGCAGCGATGTGATGACAACGATGGAGAGCGCCGACGATGCAGGGGATCCCGAAGAGGACGCGCTGGAGCCCCGAGGACAGGTAAGTGATCGTCAGCGGACCACACAGGGCACCGTAAACGGCTATCCGGTGGCAGATGAAGCAGTCTGTGCTGCCGGATAGCCGTTTATGCGATGGCCCCGACATACAAAAGCATCGTATGTTGATGCTGCCTCTGAGAGGTCATCGTATGTTGAAATTATCGTATGTCGGGGCACTGAGGGGGTCTACAACTATATGGGG
Organism: Hyla sarda; assembly: GCF_029499605.1. NCBI lineage: Eukaryota > Metazoa > Chordata > Amphibia > Anura > Hylidae > Hyla > Hyla sarda. The sequence goes on along the minus strand of NC_079196.1, from coordinate 17,556,757 downwards.
CACAGAGGGAGGCCTATAACTATATATTGGGGCAGTATAGTGGAATACAACTACATATTGGGGCAGCATAGGGACCTACAACTATGTATGGTGGTCATATGGGGGGGGTCTACAACTAAATGTGGGGGCCTACAACTATATAGGGGCCTTCAACTATGTATGGGGGACCTACAAATATATAGGGGCAGTATAGGGGTCTACAACTATATAGGGGGGCAGTATAGGGGTCTACAACATAAATAGGGGTGTACAACTATATAGGGGCAGTATATGGGCCTATAACTATATATGGGGGCCTACAACTATATAGGGGCAGTATAGGGGTCTACAACATAATTAGGGGTATACAACTATATAGGGACAGTATACGGGCCTATAACTATATATGGGGGCCTACAACAATATAATTGGGCAGTGTATGGTCTGGCTGTATATAGTGGCAGTACTGGGGCCTATAACTATATTGGGGCAGTATGGGGGGCCTACAACTAGATATGGAGGCAGTGTGGTTGCTTTCAACTATATGGGGGCAGTATAGGGGCCTACTACTATGTATGAGGACAGTATAGTGGCTAACAACTATATAGGGGCAGTTTTGGGGTCTACAACTATATTTATATTAGGTCAGTATAGGTGCCTATAACTATATATGGGGGTCTACAACTATATAGGGGCAGTATGAGGGCCTACAACTATATAGGGGCAGTATGAGGGCATACAACTATATAGGGACAGAATGGGGGCATACAACTATATAGGAACAGTTTGGGGGCCTACAACTATATAGGAGCAGTATGGGGGCCTACAACTATATAGGGGCAGTATGGGGGCCTACAACTATATAGGGGCAGTATGGGGGCCTACAACTATATAGGAACAGTTTGGGGGCCTACAACTATATAGGAACAGTTTGGGGGCCTACAACTATATAGGAGCAGTTTGGGGGCCTACAACTATATAAGGGCAGTTTGGGGTCCTACAACTATATAGGAACAGTTTGGGGGCCTACAACTATATAGGGGCAGTATGGGGGACTACCACTATATAGGAGCAGTTTGGGGTCCTACAACTATATAGGAACAGTTTGGGGGACTACCACTATATAGGAGCAGTTTGGGGTCCTACAACTATATAGGAACAGTTTGGGGGACTACCTCTATATAGGAGCAGTTTGGGGTCCTACAACTATATAGGAACAGTTTGGGGGAATACCACTATATAGGAGAAGTTTGGGGGCCTACAACTATAAAGGGGCAGTATGGGGGCCTACAACTATATAGGGGCAGTATGGGGGCCTACAACTATAAAGGGGCAGTATGGGGGCCTACAACTATATAGGGGCAGTATGGGGGCCTACAACTATATAGGGGCAGTATGGGGGCCTACAACTATATAGGATCGTTTCCCAATTTTGCTATCCCAATGTCCTGTTTTTGTCTCAAGGTAACATGGTCAGCCTATCCCTGATGCTCTGAGCCAATCAGATGTCACTTCCTGGTGCTCTCCTCCCCCTCTCACAGCAGGCAGCCTCACAAAAGGGAGGAAGAGAAAACTGCAGCTGCGCCCCCTCCTCTCCCCTCTTCTATTTCTCTGTATTAGAGTAATGGTTTCTGAAATGTAAAAAGATCATACAAGTGGGGAAAAGGGAAATACAATTTACTGCAAAGCGGGAAAAAAATGACAACAGATTTTATTCAGAAGTCTCCCCCCCCCCAGATGTCCCTGTGGATACAGGCGGTACAATAGCTTGGCATGCCGCTATATACCTGGCACTGAGCACTATTTCTCCATCTACATTTCTGAACTGTGTCTTAGGTTTTTCTGCAACAACCACAGAGTTGTTTAAAATACAAAAAGTCCCTTCTAGACAAAATTCAAATAACTTTATTGATTTTTTCGTCTAATCGCAACAACAAGCAGCTCGGTCTGTTAATTGCTTGAATATTGCAGTCTTGGTTTTACCCTCTTGTGTATCATCCTGTGCGTGGCGGAGCTCTGTACATCAGACACGTTCAGCGTGGCGGAGGATGTGAGCGCGATCAGTGGATGCTCTGCTGTGTAATTTTCATTTAAACAATATGTAATTAGAAACAGAGACATTTCTATCCAACCGGGTTGTGCTTGTCAATGTTCTCCACAATATCTATAGTTATTTATCTGAGCAGCAAAGAACATTATTATTATGTCACTGTGAGTTCTGTCTTAGCTTCTCTTCCTTACCGCGCCCTCATACTCATCTCCTTACCGCGCCCTCATACTCATCTCCTTACCGCGCCCTCATACTCATCTCCTTACCGTGCCCTCATACTCATCTCCTTACCGCGCCCTCATACTCATCTCCTTACCGCGCCCTCATACTCATCTCCTTACCGCGCCCTCATACTCATCTCCTTACCGCGCCCTCATACTCATCTCCTTACCGCGCCCTCATACTCATCTCCTTACCGCGCCCTCATACTCATCTCCTTACCCCGCCCTCATACTCATCTCCTTATCCCGCCCTCATACTCATCTCCTTACCCCGCCCTCATCCCCTTACCCCGCCCTCATACTCATCTCCTTACCCCGCCCTCATACTCATCTCCTTACCCCGCCCTCATACTCATCTCCTTACCCTGCCCTCATACTCATCTCACCTTGCCCTCATACTCTTCTCCTTACCCCGCCCTCATACTCATCTCCTTACCTCGCCCTCATACTCATCTCCTGACCGCGCTCTCATACTCATCTCCTTACCACGCCCTCATACTCATCTCTTTCCCACGCCCTCATACTCATCTCCTTACTGCGCCCTCATACTCATCTCCTTACCCCGCCCTCATACTCATCTCCTTACCCCGCCCTCATGCTCATCTCCTTACCGCGCCCTCATACTCATCTCCTTACCCTGCCCTCATACTCATCTCTTTACCGCGCCCTCATACTCATCTCCTTACCGCGCCCTTATACTCATCTCCTTACCGCGCCCTCATACTCATCTCCTTACCGCGCCCTCATACTCATCTCCTTACCGCGCCCTCATACTCATCTCCTTACCATGCCCTTTTCACTTTTCTTCTTTACCCTACAATCTTTTTTCCCCTATGCTGCACTTCATTCCTCTACTCTGCACTCTTCCTCTGTCTCCTCTCTTCTCGCCTTTTTCTCTTTTCTGTTGTCTTCTTGGACTGTCCCCTACACCCACTGCTCTTCCTCATCCTCCTCTTACCTGCACTTTTATATCTCTACTTCTTATTCTTCCTCTGTTTCCTCCAATTTTCTGTCCCTGTCACCTCTTATTCTTCCTCTGTTTCCTCCAGTCTTCTCTCCCTGTCACCTCTTATTCTTCCTCTGTTTCCTCCAGTCTTCTCTCCCCATCACCTTTTATTCTTCCTCTGTTTCCTCCAGTCTTCTCTCCTCATCACCTTTTATTCTTCCTGTTTCCTCCAGTCTTCTCTCCCCATCACCTTTTAGTCTTCATTTTTTCCTCCGCTCTTCTGTCCCAGTCACCATTTATTCTTTCCCTGTTTCCTCCGGTTTTCTCTCCCCATTACCTTTTATTCTTCCTCTGTTTCCTCCAGTCTTCTCTCCCCATGACCTTTTATTCTTCCTCTGTTTCCTCCATTCTTCTGTCCCCGTCACCTTTTATTCTTCCTCTGTTTCCTCCAGTCTTCTCTCCCCATCACCTTTTATTCTTCCTGTTTCCTCCGGCCTTCTGTCCCCTTCACCTTTTATTCTTCCTCTGTTTCCTCCAGTCTTCTCTCCACATCACCTTTTATTCTTCCTCTGTTTCCTCCAGTCTTCTCTCCCCATCACCTTTTATTCTTCCTCTGTTTCCTCCAGTCTTCTCTCCCCATCACCTTTTATTCTTCCTCTGTTTCCTCCAGTCTTCTCTCCCCATCACCTTTTATTCTTCCTGTTTCCTCCGGTCTTCTGTCCCTGTCACCATTTATTCTTTCCCTGTTTCCTCTGGTTTTCTCTCCCCATCACCTTTTATTCTTCCTCGGTTTCCACCAGTCTTCTCTCCCCATCACATTTTATTCTTCCTCTGTTTCCTCCAGTCTTCTCTCCCCATCACCTTTTATTCTCCCCCTGTTTTCTCCGGTCTTCTCTCCCCCCATCACCTTTTATTCTTCCTCTGTTTCCTCTACTCTGCACACTTCTCTTTTGTCTCCTGCACTCTTCATTTCTACTCTGCTCTCCTCTTCTGTCCTACACTCTTCATCTGCCTCCTCCACATTCCCTTAAGGAACACACAGAACAAAATGGAGATATTATTGGGGGGTTCCAGAATGCACAGATCTTATCGGACGGGATTCAGAGATTAGTGATGTGATAAATGAGGGAGCTCTGATCCCTGATTAATTCTGATTAAGGGGAAGGGTGTGAGGTGACTGTAGTGATGAGACAGAGTCATCTCTCAAGAAGCCGTCGCCTGCTGACAGATAGAGACTGCCCCATGGGAGTCTTTCATTACTGAGGTATACGAGCTGTGAGCATGCTAACAAGACATTACTATGAGCGCTACACGTGTGTGGGGGTGGGGATCATCTTGGGGAGTGAAGGCTATTGATATGGTTCATCTAATCATGAATTTCCTGGATTTCTGCATTAAACACTAATAAAATGTAATGCAAATGTTCTTTAAGTCACAAGTATAGACAAACACAATGTATGTAACTGAATAAAACATAGCCAGCTGTATCATTCATGTCTATAATTAAGCACATTGAGTAAACATCTACAATGTAGAGAGAAAAGGTTTCCTGTGTCTACAAATACAATCTGCACTACATATGTTTTACATTTTTTTTAAAAGAGAAACTGATGGATAGTTCACCCGGGCTTAACCCAATATACTGGTTATAGTGCGGGTGAATAGCTGCAAAAAGAGGGGTCATTTACATATATAGTGTAATATTTACTTTGTTTTTCCTAATTCTAAATCCGCTGCTCTAATTCTGCTCACAGCACATCCCGCCCCTTTCATTGACGCAAGAGCCTGCGGAGGGGGGGGGGGGGGGGATGGGGTGATGAGCAGAAGTCGGGTATAGTGAGGGGCAGAGCTTTCACCACAACTTCCCCCTGACAGGCTCTCACATCCTGAAAAGGGGCGGGCTGAGCAGTGAATGTTGATGAGGCAGGGGAGCTGGGCAAGCCTGCTCCCTGCCTACATTATGCAGAGTTGTGCAATGGCAGCTGATATAGAAATGGCCAGAACTAAGGAAACATTACACCTATATATCTAAGTCTTTTGACAGCTATTCAGCTATTTACAGCTATAACCCATTATTTTTGGGATAAGTGCGGCTGAACTAGTTGTCAGTTTCTCTTTAAATAAGTTTCAGATCATCACTGTTTCTAGGATGCAGCCTTTTCCAGCTTGAAACAATGTCTTCTAAGAGTTGTAGGCGTCAAGGCATGATTCACACTTACCTACTCATCTATTCTCAAGAAAGGCTGGTGACTAGGCTTTATGGGCCTTTGGGTAAAGCCCCCCCCCAAGCCCCCCCATCCACCCCCCCCCCCCCCCCCGTGACCCCTACACTTCACCTATCACCCCCTTTATGGAAACACCTTTTACTTATTAGCTAAATCACTAACACAAAAGTTTAGTTTAATCAGTAACACAAAAGTTACTTTTTCTTCCTGTACTGTGGATGTTTACTCGGTGTGCATAATAAAATTGATTGTGTGGTATAAGTTTAGTTACATTCTGTTTGTCTATAATTGGGATTTAGAGATCATATATTTTTTAGCAATCGATGTAAATATTCAGGTCATTTTTCTAAGGATTCACTTACTTTTCCCCCTTCTCTGGGGATGTTTACCCATTGTGCTCAATAAAAGACATGAATGATTCAACTGTTTGTTTTTCTTTACATTGGCACAGATGTATCAATCTCTCTGTAACAATGTATCTGGTTTTTATCCCTGACATATCTTTCGTCTTCATTCACACTTGCTTCTACACATTTTTGACCCTTTCATATACATTTCACTTGTTTTGCATCACTTCTTAATATAGAGCTTTGTTACCATTCACACTTACACTCCCTTAGTATTTTCACTGCGTTTTCTTCTACTATTCCAGCCTTCTGCCTCATAAGGGGTATTCCAGAGAAAAAAAAAATGTTTTATATATCAACTGGCTCCAGAATGTTAAACATATTTGTAAATTACTTCTATAAAAAAAATCTTAATCCTTTCCATATTTATCAGCTGCTGAAGTTGAGTTGTTCTTTTCTGTCTGGCAACAATGCTCTTTGCTGAAACCTCTGCTTGTCTCGGGAACTGCACAGAGTAGAAGAGGTTTGTTATGGGGATTTGCTTCTACTCTGGACAGTTCCCGAGACAGGTGTCATCAGAGAACACTTAGGCAGAAAAGAACAAATCAACTTCAGCAGCTCATAAGTACTGAAAGGATTAAGATTTTTTAATAGAAGTAATTTACAAATCTGTTTAACTTTCTGGAGCCAGTTGATTTATATATATAAAAAAAAAGTTTTTTCCTGTATAACCCCTTTAAGCTCTGACCAGATGTGGATTTGCAATTATTCCCTTGTGCAAGATGGCTATTGTTACACTTTTGTTCACATTGCGCATGCGCCCGTATATGGGGGCAATGCGACACATGGGATCTTCTTTTAGGCTTCCTATTGGCAGACACCTATTACTACACTACGTCGCCGCCGCCGCAGTGTGGTGCACATTGTTTCAGCGTGGAGTCTCCGGGGGACATTTATCAGTGTTTGCTTATGTTTTCCTTTTTTTTAGTTATTTTTTTCTTACTATTTTTTTGCTTATGTGCGACTTATTTATCAACTGGTTTCCGCCTGTTGATAAAAAAATTTCACATAAGCAATTTTTACTTTTTTTTTGCTTTTGGTAGGGGCTTTTTCTGCTCCATGTCTGAGCTGGAGTAAATTTAGTATTTTTTTTCATGCCGTGCGACTTTTTTGCGACATTCGCACTTGATAAATCTCTGATCACTGCAAGTCAGAAATCACTTTTTGCTTTTATAAGCGAGAGTGTAGTCGCACGTGCGACTTTTTTGCAACAATTTTAAGCAAAAAAAAAAAACCTACTAAATGCTTTGATAAATGTCCCCCTCCATGTTTACATGATTTATCTGGTGGGTGTTCCACCGTGATCTTTGCCCCCATTGTGAATTAGGATCTATGTAACGAGCAATCAAGCATTATGTATGTTTTTAACTTGATTTTATTTACAGCACTTTGGTACACTTTATTATCCTGACAATATCTAATGTCTCCGAATCATGCACTTTGATGAATGTGCACTTTGTTATTTTTTATAACATAGTTACATAGTTAGTACGGTCGAAAAAAGACATATGTCCATCAAGTTCATCCAGGGAATTAAGGGGTAGGGGTGTGGCGCAAATTGGGGAAGGGATGGGATTTTATATTTCTTCATAAGCATTAATGTTATTTTGTTCCAGGAATGTATCTAATCCTGTTTTAAAGCTGTTAATTGTTCCTGCTGTGACCAGTTCCTGAGGTAGACTGTTCCATAAGTTCACAGTTCTCATGGTATAGAGGGCGTGTCGCCCCTTGAGACTAAACTTTTTCTTCTCCAGACGGTGGGAGTGCCCCCTCGTCCTTTGGGGGGGTTTAACCTGGAACAGTTTTTCTCCATAACGTATATTTATTTATGTTTTATTGTAATTTACACTGTAATCCACCCCATGCTAGATGTGATCCTATATATACTGCTGCTTTTAGTCTCTTTATATGCTTTAAAAAGGCAGCAGAAACATTACATCTGTATTACTACATGGAATAAAGCTATAGCCTGCATTTTGAGTGCTGCGGCCAATTTTTTTTTTTTTTTACTTTTGTCTGGTTTTCATTCCAGACAGATAGCTCAGATTTTTTTTCTTAAAGGGGTAGAAAACATAAATTTTTTTGTAAATCAACTGGTGTCAGAAAGTTAAACCGAATTGTAAATTACTTCTATTTAAAAATCTTTATCCTTCCAGTACTTATCAGCTGCTGTATAATACAGAGGAAGTTATTTTCTTTTTGAATTTCTTTTCTGTCTGTCCACAGTGCTCTCTGCTGACACCTCTGTTCATGTCAGGAACTGTTCCAGAGCAGGATAGGTTTGCTATGGGGATTTTCTCCTGCTCTGGACAGTTCCTGACATGGACAGAGGTGTCAGCAGAGAGAACTGTGGTCAGACAGAAAAGAAATTCAAAAAGAAAAGAACTTCCTCTGTATTATACAGCAGCTGATAAGTACTGGAAGGATTAAGATTTTTTAAATAGAAGTAATTTACAATTCTGTTTAACTTTCTGACACCAGTTGATTTGAAAAAAATAATTTCCTCCGGAGTACCCCTTTAAATTGATCTGGTGAAATAAAAGATGAGCTGTGATTGGTTGCTATCTGAGACAAAACGCAGACACATTTTTGTCTCAGATTGGCAGATTGATAAATCATGGCCAATGTAACTAATAACACACAAACAGTTGTATCATTCATGTCTTTGAGCACGCTGAGTAAACATCCACAGTGCAGGGAGAAAAAGTAAATAAATACTCAGAAATAACCTTGATATTTAATGGTCAGAACTTTGTCTTTTTTTCCCCGACCTGTGCATTCCCATAGTACAGTGTTCCAAAGGCCTCCAAACATGCTTGGAGTTGTATTTTTGCAACAGCTGGAGGTGCACTGTTTGGAAAACACTGATGTAGTACATAGAGAGAAATCTGTGAAGAAACATTTCATACGAAGAAGAAAAAACAACACTATTAATAAATCAGGGCAATACAGTAAACATCCACAGTGCAGGGAAAAAGTAAGTCAAACAGTGCGCCTCCAGCTGTTGCAAAACTACAACTACCAGCATGCCCTGACAGCCTTTGGCAACAGCTGGTGGTGCACTGTGTCACTTTTTCCCTGCACTGTAGATGTGTGTGTACTGCATGAAAAACAATGTGGTAGTAGACAGTAAAATCATGTAAGCAACATTCCACACACAAAAACCCCTAAAAAACTAAAAAAAAACAACACTATTAATAAATCAGGGCCATAGAGTAAACATCCACAGTGCAGGGAAAAAATAAGTGAAACTCTGCATTTGTCAATAATTGAGAGAACAACAAAAAAAGTGATTTTAATAGGCATCAATGCAGACATTTAGGGAATTCCAAAGCCCAAATGGTTCACTCCCACTGTTGCAAAACTACAATTCCCAGCATGCCTGGACAGCCAAAGGCTGTCCAGGCATGCTGGGAGTTGTAGTTTTGCCAACAGCTAGAGGCAACCTGTTTGGAAAATGCTGCTGTAGTACATAGAGTGAAATCATACAAGTGTAAAGCAACATTTCACACAAAAACAACAAAAATATCCTTAGTAAATCAGGGTTGTAGAGTAAACACCCACAGTGCAGGGAAAAAATAAGTGAAACTCTGTATTTGTCAATAATTAAGAGAACAATCAAATCACGTTTTATTAGTCATCAATGCAGATATTCAGGGAATTCTCAAGGTTCACTTACTACTTGTCTCATATCAATAATAATAATAATAATAATAATATTATATATATATATATATATATATATATATATAAATAACAATGATAACAATAATAACAATCATATTTAAATTGGTATTCCAGGAAAAAAAAAATGTTTTTATACATATCAATCTGGCTAAACAGATTTGTAAATTACTTCTATTAAAAAATCTTAATCCTTTCAGTACTTCAGAGCTTCTGAAGTTAAGGTTGTTCTTTTCTGTCTATGTGCTCTCTGATGACACTTGTCTCGGGAAACGCCCAGTTTAGAAGAGGTTTGCTATGGGGATTTGCTTCTAAACTGGGCATTTCCCGAGACAGGTGTCATCAGAAAAGAATAACCTTAACTTCAGAAGCTCATAAGTACTGAAAGGATTAAGATTTTTTAATAGAAGTAATTTACAAATCTGTTTAACTTTCTGGAGCCAGTTGATATATATATATATATATATATATATATATATATATATATATATATATATAATATAATATAAATATATAAAGTTTTTTCCTGGATAACCCCTTTAATTGACAAAACTGAAAAAAATAAATGTAGCCGTCCCTGTAGGTTGAGACCCGGTTCTCGTGACTCGCAGGTCATGCATTGCAGGAGGATTATGGGGGATATGTGACAATTTGCAGCATGATGGAAAGCGTCTATATATCTCTGTACATTTCTATAAACCACTTACCCTCCATTTACCGCTGTTGGTGTCCGCAGAGCCGCCCTCATCTGAGGAGCCAGTCTAGTGTAGGGAGACATGATTGACCCCGGGGTCACAGCCGCTCATTCCTGTAATATGGAGCGCGCTGCTTCCTATAATAGCAGGGTCCCTGGGGTAAGGACAGGGGTGTCAGGTGGTACAGTCCTATAGACTCTGCTTGTGATTCCTATCAGAACCGTCTCCTAATGATACGTAATGATCACTCCGTAAAAGTGTCTGCGGTTTATCGGTCGCTAATTTACTAGGTAGCTGGAGATCATCTCTCTAAGGAGACCCCTCGGGGGTGTGGAGGGGGGGGAGGGGGGGTAATGGAACATTGGTCAGGGTCATGTCCTGACTCCAGTATTGATCGTCGTGACCCGCAGCTTTATTGCCTGCACTATGACTGTGCGCAGATTTATCCATTATTGCGGCGGACAGATCCATTCTTCACCATTAAGAAACATCATCAATCATCGTTCTTTATACCTCTTATATCTACAGCCAAATTACTAATTATTATTATTATTGCTGCTGTTCTTATTGACAAAGCGTGGCCCCATCAGCAACACAAATATATAAATAAATAAAAAATTAAAAAAAAATGTTTTTATTATTATTATGTATTTATTATATGCATATTAGTTTTTTTTATTATTAATTTGTTTTTTTAATTATTTATTTATTGAGCGTGGTCCTTTAATTATTTATATTTTAAATAATTAAATATATTTATTTTATTGTCATTGTTATTATTAATTTGTTTTTTAATCTAGTTATTTATTGATTTATTTTATACATATATATATATATATATATATATATATATATATATATATATATATATATATTTATATATTATTTTTATTTTATTTAACAAAACGCAGCTCGCTTCTGTATAGGCAAATAAAACGTTTCCCCCAGCTTCCAGAAAATGTTTGAAAATTCACAAAGAATATAATATAACCTTTTTGAATGAAAAAATAATGATAATTTGTATGGAAAATAGTGACCTGAAACTCCAGCTTTCAATAGATATTCTGCTACTGGTGTAACCCCTTTCTTGCTGTGCTACTGGTTCTGATGTCCTTAATAGGTAAATCAAGGTTTTCCCCCCTTAAAGGGGTTATCCAGGAAAAAACGTTATATATATACAACTGGCTCCAGAAAGTTAAACAGATTTGTGAATGACTTCTATTAAAAAATCTTAATGCTTTCAGTACTTATGAGCTGCTGAAGTTGAGTTGTTCTTTTCTGTATAAGTGCTCTCTGATGACACCTGTCTCGGGAACTGTCAAAATCCCCATAGTAAACCTCTTCTATTCTGTGCAGAGATGTCAGCAGAGAGCACTGTTGCCAGACAGAAAAGAACAACTCAACTTCAGCAGCTGATAATTATTGGAAGGATTAAGATTTTTTAATAGAAGTAATTTACAAATCTGTTTAACTTTCTGGAGCCAGTTGATTTATATATATATGACATTTTTCCTGGTATACCCCTTTAAACCCGCAGCAGTTCAGTGCTTAGTGTAACCCAGTGTTTCCCAACCAGTGTGCCTCCGGCTGTTGCAAAACTACAACTCCCAACATGCCCGGACAGTAGTTTTGCAATAGTGGGAAGCACACTGGTTGGGAAACACGGCCGTATACAAATTATATGTCGGACCTCAGATACACCAGGTTTCATGAAATACCAGGAATCCTGTAACGTTTGGTCTAGAAGCCAATTACGCGCCCTCCTTCGCCCATAGTAGCCTCCGAATTTTTTTCTCTGATGTGGTTTCTGGTACTCGGTTGCCCCCGGGACTTGTGCATGAGTCATAGGAGCTCATAATAAAATAATAAAAACTGAAGAAAACAACAAACACCGAGGTCAAGACACAAACATTCAATACCAGACGGGCATCCGGTGCAGGGATGGGACCTAAAGGAGCGGTCAGAGGGGAGAGCAAAAGGAGAAGAACCACCAGGAGGGCTAGTGCCATCTACAATAGGCTATACCAGAAGCCCCCCCCCCCCCCCTTCCAACGCCAGTGTTTCCAAACCAGTGTGCCTCCAGCTGTTGCAAAACTACAACTCCCAGCATGCCCGGACAGCCGAAGGCTGTCCGGGCATGCTGGGAGTTGTAGTTTTGCAGCAGCTTCAGTTGGAAAACACTGATCTAAAGGGGTTATCCAGGAAAAAAAACTTTATATATCAACTGGCTCCAGAAAGTTAAACAGATTTGTAAATTTCTTCTATTAAAAAAAAATCTTAATCCTTTCAGTACTTATGAGCTGCTGAAGTTGAGTTGTTCTTTTCTGTCTAAGTGCTCTCTGATGACACCTGTCTCGGGAACTGTCCAGAGTAGAAGCAAATCCCCATAGCAAAACTCTTCTACTCTGTGCAGTTCCCGAAACGAGCAGAGATGTCAGCCGAGAGCACTGTTGCCAGACTGAAAAGTACAATTCAACTTCAGCAGCTGATAAGTACTGGAAGGATTAAGATTTTTTTTTAATAGAAGTCATTTACAAATCTGTTTCACTTTCTGGAGCCAGTTAATTCAAGTTAGTTTTTTTTCTTGGAAAACCGCTTTAATGATCAATTCTGCATCCACACCTGGACACGCTGAGCGCCACGCTGAGAGTTGTAGTTATTTGTGATTCCCAACCAGTTTGAAGACAATTGTTGCAAAACTGCAACTCCCAACATGCCTGGACATCATTTCCACCTACGTACATATATACAATCTTATAAATTAACATGCAGTGCATTGTGGGAGCTCTGCAGTTAGGTCACATGTCTGACAGTGGGCGGAGATAAACAGAGGGCTGTTTAAAGGGGTACTCTGTAGAAAAAAAAAATAATGTTTTCAAATCAACTGGTCCCAGAAAGTTATACAGATTTGTACATTACTTCTAGATAAAAAATCTTAATCCTTCCAGTACTTATCAGCTGCTGTGAGCTCCACAGGAAGTTGTGTAATTCTTTCCAGTCTGACCACAGTGCTCTCTGCTGCCACCTCTGTCCGTGTCAGGAACTGTCCAGAGTAGGAGCAAATCCCCATAGCAAACATATGCTGCTCTGGACAGTTCCTGACACGGACAGAGGTGGCAGCAGAGAGCACTGTGGTCAGACAGAAAAGAACTACATAACTTCCTGTGGAGCACAAAGCAGCTAATAAGTACTGGAAGGATTAGGATTTTTAAATAGAAGTAATTTACAAATCTGTAGAACTTTCTGGAACCAGTTGATTTGAAAACATCATTTATTCCTACAGAGCATCTTTTTAATAGAGAAACATTTGAAAGCAGCTTTGATTGTGACTGGAGTATAAGACATAATGTAACTAAAACCCTCACACAGTCAGTCAGTATCCACAGCTCCTCAGCGTTTGTCAGGACTAGCCTATAAGTAGAGGGACCCTTTAATTCCTTTCAGGAGTATCGTTCAGCTGTGTCATTATGTAGGATCATTGCTCCTTTTTTTTAGTGCATTCTCAGTAATATCCTCCATCACTGACTGATCGATGAGCGGCGGGACCCGTAATATTTGAGCCGGTTTTGAACAACTTTTTCCCCATGAAGAACTCTTGATTTATAGATATTGTTTTGGTTATATATGTTCCCTGTTTTCGGAGTTCCATCATCGCGGGGTGACAGGTAATCTACAGCGGTGTCAGGAGCCGCATCCGTCTTCACCAGATTATGCCTGGTCATCGCTATTTAACCTTTTTAGATTCCTGGGTAGAAATATCTTTCCTTTCTTCATTGAGTTTGAGCAAATCCTAAAGGGGATGTTCACTCTCCAACAAAATATTACATAATAAGATTAACCCCTTAAGGACGCAGCCTGCTCAGCTCCTCCTGCTCTATAACATGATACCTGCAGATTGTACTCTATTGTATATATAATCTGCTCAGCTCCTCCTGCTCTATAACATGATACCTGCAGATTGTACTGTATTGTATATATCATGTGCTCAGCTCCTCCTGCTCTATAACATGATGCCTGCAGATTGTACTGTATTGTATATATCATCTGCTCAGCTCCTCCTGCTCTATAACATGATACCTACAGAAAACAATGTATTGTATATATCTGCTCAGCTCCTCCTGCTCTATAACATGATACCTGCAGATTGTACTGTATTGTAAATATCATCTGCTCAGCTCCTCCTGCTCTATAACCTGATACCTGCAGATTGTACTGTATTGTATATATCATCTTCTCAGCCCCTCCTGCTCTATAAAATGATACCTGCAGATTGTACTGTATTGTATACATCATCTGCTCAGCTCCTCCTGCTCTATAACGTTACCTGCAGATTGTACTGTATTGTATATATCATCTGCTCAGCTCCTCCTGCTCTATAACATGTTACCTACAGAGTGTACTGTATTGTATATATCATCTGCTCAGCTCCTCCTGCTCTATATAATATGATACCTGCAGATTGTACTGTATTGTATATATCATCTACACAGCTCCTCCTGCTCTATAACATGTTACCTGCAGATTGTACTGTATTGTATATATCATCTGCTCAGCTCCTCCTGCTCTATAACATGATACCTGCAGATTGTACTGTATTGTATATATCATCTGCTCAGCTCCTCCTGCTCTATAACATGAGTCCTGCAGATTGTACTGTATTGTATATATCATCTGCTCAGCTCCTCCTGCTCTATAATATGATACCTGCAGATTGTACTGTATTGTATATATCATCTGCTCAGCTCCTCCTGCTCTATAACATGATACCTGCAGATTGTACTGTATTGTATATATCATCTGCTCAGCTCCTCCTGCTCTATAACATGATACCTGCAGATTGTACTGTATTGTATATATCATCTGCTCAGCTCCTCCTGCTCTATATAACATGATTCCTGCAGAGTGTACTGTATTGTATATATCATCTGCTCAGCTCCTCCTGCTCTATAACATGTTACCTGCAGATTGTACTGTATTGTATATATCATCTGCTCAGCTCCTCCTGCTCTATAACATGTTACCTACAGATTGTACTGTATTGTATATATCATCTGCTCAGCTCCTCCTGCTCTATATAATATGATACCTGCAGATTGTACTGTATTGTATACATCATCTACACAGCTCCTCCTGCTCTATAACATGATACCTGCAGATTGTACTGTATTGTAGATACATTCTGCTCAGCTCCTCCTGCTCTATAACATGATACCTGCAGATTGTACTGTATTGTACATATCTTCTGCTCAGCTCCTCCTGCTCTATAACATGTTACCTGCAGATTGTACTGTATTGTATATATCATCTGCTCAGCTCCTCCTGCTCTATAACATGTTACCTGCAGATTGTACTGTATTGTATATATCATCTGCTCAGCTCCTCCGGCTCTATAACATGTTACCTACAGATTGTACTGTATTGTATATATCATCTGCTCAGCTCCTCCTGCTCTATATAATATGATACCTGCAGATTGTACTGTATTGTATATATCATCTACACAGCTCCTCCTGCTCTATAACATGATACCTGCAGATTGTACTGTATTGTAGATACATTCTGCTCAGCTCCTCCTGCTCTATAACATGATACCTGCAGATTGTACTGTATTGTACATATCTTCTGCTCAGCTCCTCCTGCTCCATAACATGTTACCTGCAGATTGTACTGTATTGTATATATCATCTGCTTAGCTCCTCTTGCTCTATAACATGTTACCTGCAGATTGTACTGTATTGTATATATCATCTGCTCAGCTCCTCCTGCTCTATAACATGATACCTGCAGATTGTACTGTATTGTATATATCATCTACACAGCTCCTCCTGCTCTATAACATGATACCTGCAGATTGTACTGTATTGTATATATCATCTGCTCAGCTCCTCCTTCTCTATAACATGATACCAGCAGATTGTATTGTATATATCATCTGCTCAGCTCCTCCTGCTCTATAACATGTTACCTACAGATTGTACTGTATTGTATATATCATCTGCTCAGCTCCTCCTGCTCTATAACATGATACCTGCAGATTGCACTGTATTGTATATATCATCTGCTCAGCTCCTCCTGCTCTATAACATGATACCAGCAGATTGTACTGTATTGTATATATCATCTGCTCAGCTCCTCCTGCTCTATAACATGATACCTGCAGATTGTATTGTATTGTATATATCATCTGCTCAGCTCCTCCTGCTCTATAACATGATTCCTGCAGATTGTTCTGTATTGTATATAGCATCTGCTCAGCTCCTCCTGCTCTATAAAATGTTACCTACAGATTGTACTGTACTGTATATATCATCTGCTCAGCTCCTCCTGCTCTATAACATGATACCTGCAGATTGTACTGTATTGTACATATATTATCTGCTCAGCTCCTCCTGCTCTATAACATTATACCTGCAGATTGTACTGTATTGTACATATATTATCTGCTCAGCTCCTCCTGCTCTATAACATGTTACCTGCAGATTGTACTGTATTGTATATACCATCTGCTCAGCTCCTCCTGCTTCATAACATGACACCTGCAGATTGTTCTGTATTGTATATATCATCTGCTCAGCTCCTCCTGCTCTATAATATGATACCTGCAGATTGTACTGTATTGTATATACCATCTGCTCAGCTCCTCCTGCTTCATAACATGATACCTGCAGATTGTACTGTATTGTATATATCACCTGATCAGCTCCTCCTGCTCTATAACATGATACCTGTAGATTGTACTGTATTGTGTATATAATCTGCTCAGCTCCTCCTGCTCTATAACATGATACCTGTAGATTGTTCTGTATTGTATACATCATCTGCTCAGCTCCTCCTGCTCTATAACATGTCACCTGCAGATGGTACTGTATTGTATATATCATCTGCTCAGCTCCTCCTTCTCTATAACATGATACCAGCAGATTGTATTGTATATATCATCTGCTCAGCTCCTCCTGCTCTATAACATGTTACCTACAGATTGTTCTGTATTGTATATATCATCTGCTCAGCTCCTCCTGCTCTATAACATGATACCTGCAGATTGCACTGTATTGTATATATCATCTGCTCAGCTCCTCCTGCTCTATAACATGATACCAGCAGATTGTACTGTATTGTATATATCATCTGCTCAGCTCCTCCTGCTCTATAACATGATACCTGCAGATTGTATTGTATTGTATATATCATCTGCTCAGCTCCTCCTGCTCTATAACATGATTCCTGCAGATTGTTCTGTATTGTAAATAGCATCTGCTCAGCTCCTCCTGCTCTATAAAATGTTACCTACAGATTGTACTGTACTGTATATATCATCTGCTCAGCTCCTCCTGCTCTATAACATGTTACCTACAGATTGTACTGTATTGTATATATCATCTGCTCAGCTCCTCCTGCTCTATAACATGATACCTGCAGATTGCACTGTATTGTATATATCATCTGCTCAGCTCCTCCTGCTCTATAACATGATACCAGCAGATTGTACTGTATTGTATATATCATCTGCTCAGCTCCTCCTGCTCTATAACATGATACCTGCAGATTGTATTGTATTGTATATATCATCTGCTCAGCTCCTCCTGCTCTATAACATGATTCCTGCAGATTGTTCTGTATTGTAAATAGCATCTGCTCAGCTCCTCCTGCTCTATAAAATGTTACCTACAGATTGTACTGTACTGTATATATCATCTGCTCAGCTCCTCCTGCTCTATAACATGATACCTGCAGATTGTACTGTATTGTACATATATTATCTGCTCAGCTCCTCCTGCTCTATAACATTATACCTGCAGATTGTACTGTATTGTACATATATTATCTGCTCAGCTCCTCCTGCTCTATAACATGTTACCTGCAGATTGTACTGTATTGTATATACCATCTGCTCAGCTCCTCCTGCTTCATAACATGATACCTGCAGATTGTACTGTATTGTATATATCATCTGCTCAGCTCCTCCTGCTCTATAACATGATACCTGCAGATTGTACTGTATTGTATATATCATCTGCTCAGCTCCTCCTGCTCTATATAACATGATTCCTGCAGAGTGTACTGTATTGTATATATCATCTGCTCAGCTCCTCCTGCTCTATAACATGTTACCTGCAGATTGTACTGTATTGTATATATCATCTGCTCAGCTCCTCCTGCTCTATAACATGTTACCTACAGATTGTACTGTATTGTATATATCATCTGCTCAGCTCCTCCTGCTCTATATAATATGATACCTGCAGATTGTACTGTATTGTATACATCATCTACACAGCTCCTCCTGCTCTATAACATGATACCTGCAGATTGTACTGTATTGTAGATACATTCTGCTCAGCTCCTCCTGCTCTATAACATGATACCTGCAGATTGTACTGTATTGTACATATCTTCTGCTCAGCTCCTCCTGCTCTATAACATGTTACCTGCAGATTGTACTGTATTGTATATATCATCTGCTCAGCTCCTCCTGCTCTATAACATGTTACCTGCAGATTGTACTGTATTGTATATATCATCTGCTCAGCTCCTCCGGCTCTATAACATGTTACCTACAGATTGTACTGTATTGTATATATCATCTGCTCAGCTCCTCCTGCTCTATATAATATGATACCTGCAGATTGTACTGTATTGTATATATCATCTACACAGCTCCTCCTGCTCTATAACATGATACCTGCAGATTGTACTGTATTGTAGATACATTCTGCTCAGCTCCTCCTGCTCTATAACATGATACCTGCAGATTGTACTGTATTGTACATATCTTCTGCTCAGCTCCTCCTGCTCCATAACATGTTACCTGCAGATTGTACTGTATTGTATATATCATCTGCTTAGCTCCTCTTGCTCTATAACATGTTACCTGCAGATTGTACTGTATTGTATATATCATCTGCTCAGCTCCTCCTGCTCTATAACATGATACCTGCAGATTGTACTGTATTGTATATATCATCTACACAGCTCCTCCTGCTCTATAACATGATACCTGCAGATTGTACTGTATTGTATATATCATCTGCTCAGCTCCTCCTTCTCTATAACATGATACCAGCAGATTGTATTGTATATATCATCTGCTCAGCTCCTCCTGCTCTATAACATGTTACCTACAGATTGTACTGTATTGTATATATCATCTGCTCAGCTCCTCCTGCTCTATAACATGATACCTGCAGATTGCACTGTATTGTATATATCATCTGCTCAGCTCCTCCTGCTCTATAACATGATACCAGCAGATTGTACTGTATTGTATATATCATCTGCTCAGCTCCTCCTGCTCTATAACATGATACCTGCAGATTGTATTGTATTGTATATATCATCTGCTCAGCTCCTCCTGCTCTATAACATGATTCCTGCAGATTGTTCTGTATTGTATATAGCATCTGCTCAGCTCCTCCTGCTCTATAAAATGTTACCTACAGATTGTACTGTACTGTATATATCATCTGCTCAGCTCCTCCTGCTCTATAACATGATACCTGCAGATTGTACTGTATTGTACATATATTATCTGCTCAGCTCCTCCTGCTCTATAACATTATACCTGCAGATTGTACTGTATTGTACATATATTATCTGCTCAGCTCCTCCTGCTCTATAACATGTTACCTGCAGATTGTACTGTATTGTATATACCATCTGCTCAGCTCCTCCTGCTTCATAACATGACACCTGCAGATTGTTCTGTATTGTATATATCATCTGCTCAGCTCCTCCTGCTCTATAATATGATACCTGCAGATTGTACTGTATTGTATATACCATCTGCTCAGCTCCTCCTGCTTCATAACATGATACCTGCAGATTGTACTGTATTGTATATATCACCTGATCAGCTCCTCCTGCTCTATAACATGATACCTGTAGATTGTACTGTATTGTGTATATAATCTGCTCAGCTCCTCCTGCTCTATAACATGATACCTGTAGATTGTTCTGTATTGTATACATCATCTGCTCAGCTCCTCCTGCTCTATAACATGTCACCTGCAGATGGTACTGTATTGTATATATCATCTGCTCAGCTCCTCCTTCTCTATAACATGATACCAGCAGATTGTATTGTATATATCATCTGCTCAGCTCCTCCTGCTCTATAACATGTTACCTACAGATTGTTCTGTATTGTATATATCATCTGCTCAGCTCCTCCTGCTCTATAACATGATACCTGCAGATTGCACTGTATTGTATATATCATCTGCTCAGCTCCTCCTGCTCTATAACATGATACCAGCAGATTGTACTGTATTGTATATATCATCTGCTCAGCTCCTCCTGCTCTATAACATGATACCTGCAGATTGTATTGTATTGTATATATCATCTGCTCAGCTCCTCCTGCTCTATAACATGATTCCTGCAGATTGTTCTGTATTGTAAATAGCATCTGCTCAGCTCCTCCTGCTCTATAAAATGTTACCTACAGATTGTACTGTACTGTATATATCATCTGCTCAGCTCCTCCTGCTCTATAACATGTTACCTACAGATTGTACTGTATTGTATATATCATCTGCTCAGCTCCTCCTGCTCTATAACATGATACCTGCAGATTGCACTGTATTGTATATATCATCTGCTCAGCTCCTCCTGCTCTATAACATGATACCAGCAGATTGTACTGTATTGTATATATCATCTGCTCAGCTCCTCCTGCTCTATAACATGATACCTGCAGATTGTATTGTATTGTATATATCATCTGCTCAGCTCCTCCTGCTCTATAACATGATTCCTGCAGATTGTTCTGTATTGTAAATAGCATCTGCTCAGCTCCTCCTGCTCTATAAAATGTTACCTACAGATTGTACTGTACTGTATATATCATCTGCTCAGCTCCTCCTGCTCTATAACATGATACCTGCAGATTGTACTGTATTGTACATATATTATCTGCTCAGCTCCTCCTGCTCTATAACATTATACCTGCAGATTGTACTGTATTGTACATATATTATCTGCTCAGCTCCTCCTGCTCTATAACATGTTACCTGCAGATTGTACTGTATTGTATATACCATCTGCTCAGCTCCTCCTGCTTCATAACATGATACCTGCAGATTGTACTGTATTGTATATATCATCTGCTCAGCTCCTCCTGCTCTATAACATGATACCTGCAGATTGTACTGTATTGTATATATCATCTGCTCAGCTCCTCCTGCTCTATATAACATGATTCCTGCAGAGTGTACTGTATTGTATATATCATCTGCTCAGCTCCTCCTGCTCTATAACATGTTACCTGCAGATTGTACTGTATTGTATATATCATCTGCTCAGCTCCTCCTGCTCTATAACATGTTACCTACAGATTGTACTGTATTGTATATATCATCTGCTCAGCTCCTCCTGCTCTATAT
This sequence comes from Hyla sarda, assembly GCF_029499605.1. Classification (NCBI taxonomy): domain Eukaryota; kingdom Metazoa; phylum Chordata; class Amphibia; order Anura; family Hylidae; genus Hyla; species Hyla sarda. The sequence goes on along the minus strand of NC_079196.1, from coordinate 17,535,166 downwards.
AATATGATACCTGCAGATTGTACTGTATTGTATACATCATCTACACAGCTCCTCCTGCTCTATAACATGATACCTGCAGATTGTACTGTATTGTAGATACATTCTGCTCAGCTCCTCCTGCTCTATAACATGATACCTGCAGATTGTACTGTATTGTACATATCTTCTGCTCAGCTCCTCCTGCTCTATAACATGTTACCTGCAGATTGTACTGTATTGTATATATCATCTGCTCAGCTCCTCCTGCTCTATAACATGTTACCTGCAGATTGTACTGTATTGTATATATCATCTGCTCAGCTCCTCCTGCTCTATAACATGTTACCTACAGATTGTACTGTATTGTATATATCATCTGCTCAGCTCCTCCTGCTCTATATAATATGATACCTGCAGATTGTACTGTATTGTATATATCATCTACACAGCTCCTCCTGCTCTATAACATGATACCTGCAGATTGTACTGTATTGTAGATACATTCTGCTCAGCTCCTCCTGCTCTATAACATGATACCTGCAGATTGTACTGTATTGTACATATCTTCTGCTCAGTTCCTCCTGCTCCATAACATGTTACCTGCAGATTGTACTGTATTGTATATATCATCTGCTTAGCTCCTCTTGCTCTATAACATGTTACCTGCAGATTGTACTGTATTGTATATATCATCTGCTCAGCTCCTCCTGCTCTATAACATGATACCTGCAGATTGTACTGTATTGTATATATCATCTACACAGCTCCTCCTGCTCTATAACATGATACCTGCAGATTGTACTGTATTGTATATATCATCTGCTCAGCTCCTCCTTCTCTATAACATGATACCAGCAGATTGTATTGTATATATCATCTGCTCAGCTCCTCCTGCTCTATAACATGTTACCTACAGATTGTACTGTATTGTATATATCATCTGCTCAGCTCCTCCTGCTCTATAACATGATACCTGCAGATTGCACTGTATTGTATATATCATCTGCTCAGCTCCTCCTGCTCTATAACATGATACCAGCAGATTGTACTGTATTGTATATATCATCTGCTCAGCTCCTCCTGCTCTATAACATGATACCTGCAGATTGTATTGTATTGTATATATCATCTGCTCAGCTCCTCCTGCTCTATAACATGATTCCTGCAGATTGTTCTGTATTGTATATAGCATCTGCTCAGCTCCTCCTGCTCTATAAAATGTTACCTACAGATTGTACTGTACTGTATATATCATCTGCTCAGCTCCTCCTGCTCTATAACATGATACCTGCAGATTGTACTGTATTGTACATATATTATCTGCTCAGCTCCTCCTGCTCTATAACATTATACCTGCAGATTGTACTGTATTGTACATATATTATCTGCTCAGCTCCTCCTGCTCTATAACATGTTACCTGCAGATTGTACTGTATTGTATATACCATCTGCTCAGCTCCTCCTGCTTCATAACATGACACCTGCAGATTGTTCTGTATTGTATATATCATCTGCTCAGCTCCTCCTGCTCTATAATATGATACCTGCAGATTGTACTGTATTGTATATACCATCTGCTCAGCTCCTCCTGCTTCATAACATGATACCTGCAGATTGTACTGTATTGTATATATCACCTGATCAGCTCCTCCTGCTCTATAACATGATACCTGTAGATTGTACTGTATTGTGTATATAATCTGCTCAGCTCCTCCTGCTCTATAACATGATACCTGTAGATTGTTCTGTATTGTATACATCATCTGCTCAGCTCCTCCTGCTCTATAACATGTCACCTGCAGATGGTACTGTATTGTATATATCATCTGCTCAGCTCCTCCTTCTCTATAACATGATACCAGCAGATTGTATTGTATATATCATCTGCTCAGCTCCTCCTGCTCTATAACATGTTACCTACAGATTGTTCTGTATTGTATATATCATCTGCTCAGCTCCTCCTGCTCTATAACATGATACCTGCAGATTGCACTGTATTGTATATATCATCTGCTCAGCTCCTCCTGCTCTATAACATGATACCAGCAGATTGTACTGTATTGTATATATCATCTGCTCAGCTCCTCCTGCTCTATAACATGATACCTGCAGATTGTATTGTATTGTATATATCATCTGCTCAGCTCCTCCTGCTCTATAACATGATTCCTGCAGATTGTTCTGTATTGTAAATAGCATCTGCTCAGCTCCTCCTGCTCTATAAAATGTTACCTACAGATTGTACTGTACTGTATATATCATCTGCTCAGCTCCTCCTGCTCTATAACATGTTACCTACAGATTGTACTGTATTGTATATATCATCTGCTCAGCTCCTCCTGCTCTATAACATGATACCTGCAGATTGCACTGTATTGTATATATCATCTGCTCAGCTCCTCCTGCTCTATAACATGATACCAGCAGATTGTACTGTATTGTATATATCATCTGCTCAGCTCCTCCTGCTCTATAACATGATACCTGCAGATTGTATTGTATTGTATATATCATCTGCTCAGCTCCTCCTGCTCTATAACATGATTCCTGCAGATTGTTCTGTATTGTAAATAGCATCTGCTCAGCTCCTCCTGCTCTATAAAATGTTACCTACAGATTGTACTGTACTGTATATATCATCTGCTCAGCTCCTCCTGCTCTATAACATGATACCTGCAGATTGTACTGTATTGTACATATATTATCTGCTCAGCTCCTCCTGCTCTATAACATTATACCTGCAGATTGTACTGTATTGTACATATATTATCTGCTCAGCTCCTCCTGCTCTATAACATGTTACCTGCAGATTGTACTGTATTGTATATACCATCTGCTCAGCTCCTCCTGCTTCATAACATGATACCTGCAGATTGTACTGTATTGTATATATCATCTGCTCAGCTCCTCCTGCTCTATAACATGATACCTGCAGATTGTACTGTATTGTATATATCATCTGCTCAGCTCCTCCTGCTCTATATAACATGATTCCTGCAGAGTGTACTGTATTGTATATATCATCTGCTCAGCTCCTCCTGCTCTATAACATGTTACCCGTTGCCCTCAGATTGTACTGTATTGTATATATCATCTGCTCAGCTCCTCCTGCTCTATAACATGTTACCTACAGATTGTACTGTATTGTATATATCATCTGCTCAGCTCCTCCTGCTCTATATAATATGATACCTGCAGATTGTACTGTATTGTATACATCATCTACACAGCTCCTCCTGCTCTATAACATGATACCTGCAGATTGTACTGTATTGTAGATACATTCTGCTCAGCTCCTCCTGCTCTATAACATGATACCTGCAGATTGTACTGTATTGTACATATCTTCTGCTCAGCTCCTCCTGCTCTATAACATGTTACCTGCAGATTGTACTGTATTGTATATATCATCTGCTCAGCTCCTCCTGCTCTATAACATGTTACCTGCAGATTGTACTGTATTGTATATATCATCTGCTCAGCTCCTCCTGCTCTATAACATGTTACCTACAGATTGTACTGTATTGTATATATCATCTGCTCAGCTCCTCCTGCTCTATATAATATGATACCTGCAGATTGTACTGTATTGTATATATCATCTACACAGCTCCTCCTGCTCTATAACATGATACCTGCAGATTGTACTGTATTGTAGATACATTCTGCTCAGCTCCTCCTGCTCTATAACATGATACCTGCAGATTGTACTGTATTGTACATATCTTCTGCTCAGTTCCTCCTGCTCCATAACATGTTACCTGCAGATTGTACTGTATTGTATATATCATCTGCTTAGCTCCTCTTGCTCTATAACATGTTACCTGCAGATTGTACTGTATTGTATATATCATCTGCTCAGCTCCTCCTGCTCTATAACATGATACCTGCAGATTGTACTGTATTGTATATATCATCTACACAGCTCCTCCTGCTCTATAACATGATACCTGCAGATTGTACTGTATTGTATATATCATCTGCTCAGCTCCTCCTTCTCTATAACATGATACCAGCAGATTGTATTGTATATATCATCTGCTCAGCTCCTCCTGCTCTATAACATGTTACCTACAGATTGTACTGTATTGTATATATCATCTGCTCAGCTCCTCCTGCTCTATAACATGATACCTGCAGATTGCACTGTATTGTATATATCATCTGCTCAGCTCCTCCTGCTCTATAACATGATACCAGCAGATTGTACTGTATTGTATATATCATCTGCTCAGCTCCTCCTGCTCTATAACATGATACCTGCAGATTGTATTGTATTGTATATATCATCTGCTCAGCTCCTCC